>NC_085137.1:289463651-289763651 GCF_035046485.1 Aedes albopictus
CAACATTTGATGAGAGAATGAGAAATGAGCTCGCATTTGGATTGCCCAAATACAACCGGCCAAATAGCATCAACCAACCATCTAAAGTGGGCCAATAACAGGCTGAAAAAGCTTTAATTGAAATTGTGCTAGAAACTAGAGACAGCCAATCTACGCTCTCAAGGCCGCCGTGGAAAGTATTTTTGTCAAAATGTTATGCAACGAACGGCCAATTGGTGCACACACCAAAGGTCTTGAATACCGAAGTCAGTTTTTATCGGATTTACCAATAAATCCATTCACATCTTCGGGGCATAAAGCCGCTCATCTCGCCGGCAGCACCGATCGTGTCACTGAAATTAGCAGCTTAGATTGGCTCAAAGTTTTAGAGAGGGAATAGGTGTAAAACGCACAGCGTTTCGAATGTGGTTTTCCACAAATACTGACTTTATAAGTAAGGCCCATAAAAACAAACCTTAAAATATGGCGTACTCTATGTCTAATAGATTTTCACGATTATGCGAGATTCGTGGAGATTCAGCTATAATTAACATTTCCATATGCGTATATCCAACATGCATTCTACCCCGATCCACCGTATATATTTCTCAGTTTTCGAGGACAGGGGAACATGGGAAACACCCGGCCTCTCTGCTTATTGTTAGTCAAACAATGAAAGATGCACTTTCGGTTTCGATTTCAGACACGATGACGGCATCCATCGTAATGGGAACAGACCGGCTTTGGATACCTAACGTGAAGAACTAATGAGGGTGCCATAAAAAGGGCTGTGTGTATACTGTATATTCTTTAGCATTGAAGGTCTTCTTTAGTACACCGTGCTGCTGCGATATGATGAATACAAGGTGTCTTGGTTCGATTTCCGGTCCGAAATATTTTAATCATGCTTTTCAGGAGTTCATTAAACAGAAAAAAAAACTTCCAACATCAACCAAAATACTTTAAAAGCCAAAATCTCGACCCTTTTTTAACTCGAAAATGAATTACACTATTTTAAAGCATTTTTGAACTCCGCAAGCTGATGATTTTTTTAATGTAGAATCATATGATGCATGCCCTGAGTTCGAAAACGCGGATTTTTTTTTTTGGACTTTCCATACATGTTTGCAACTCAGAACATATGATATGTCAAAGAAACGATGAGAAATATTTTTTAAATTGTTTTTTTCTTTTGGAAAAAAAATAAAATTTGATAAACAAAACACAAGATATTTGAATTTTAGTGGAGCGGACCTGATGTGATGGTCAGTGTTAAAATCACTGATGGTTAAAGCACGTGACTATCACGCCGAAGACCTGGGATCGAATTCCACTCCCGACAAATTCACAAAATGTGAGTTCTTCCTTCTGAAGGGAAAAAAGCGTATAACCCGAGATGAACTAGCCTAGGGCTAAAAATCTCGTAAATACAGACACAAAAAATTGAATTTAAGTTAATTTCATATTTTAAAAAGTTTTAAAACTCAATATTGAGCAAAGACTTAAAAACTGTTCTTCTTAAAACTTTTTGAAGCACGGTTTCAAAATCAGCGCTAAATTGTGCTTAAAAAATTTTGGTCGTTGACAGAAGATCACGACTTTCGTTTTATTTTGTAAACTAATGTTATCATAGTCGATTATGTTCCCGGTGGACACAAGGCTTTAATGGTGAGCTCGTTCCATATAACTCAGGAAACTAACAGTTTGTGATATACGGCTGTGTTTCTAAAAGTTCCCGACCAGAAACACATACCAAGATTCTAACAAAATAATGAAAAGTAGATATAATTTAGTTGTAAAGATCTGTTATTATTAAAGTAACCACCCAACTAACAATCACTCATTTAACAGGCACCATTATGATGAATTAATTCAGCAACAATATGAATAACATTTGAATTATTTTCACGTACAACCTACAGGGGGTGGCCAAAATGTTTGGGATAGGTAACTTTTTTTCTCTCACAAAAAAGTTCAACATGCTATAACTTTTCATTGAGTGCATCAAAAAATCTCAAATTTTGACTGTTTGTCAACCTATTATATGTGCATCATTGGTACAAAGTTGGGCTCAATTGAATAATGTTTCGCAAAGTTAGAACCGATCGGGTAAAGCACTATTTTTCAGACAACTCATTTTTGAGCTGTCATATCTCGGAAACGAGCGAATCGAATTGAATGAAATTTTGAACGTACACTAACAATATGTAAGTACTTCATAAACCATTAAAACATAGGTACTTTTTAAACGTTGAAAAAAGTTATCATGGATTGACACTTTTTGGGTTTTTCCCGAAAAAATGTATTTTTTTACATCAATGTCAATAAATTTTAGTGTTGATTTCCAAAGATTTTCCACTTCTGTTCTCAAGTTATCTCTAATCAGATGTATTAGAGCCTATTAAGATTGAAGGAAGAACACATTTAGTAATTTTTGTGTGGTATTGTAAATTTGACTTATTTTCCTCTATATGGGTAAAATTTTAACCCGGTATAATTTAATTCGCCGTGAGAAAATATTACATTTTATAACGTTGTATTGAGTATCAATATATTGTTGATAAACGATAAAAAATTCATTCGATTCGGTTCATTGGTTTCCGAGATATGACGGTTCAAAAATTAGTTGTCTAAATAATAGTGCTTTACCCGAACGGTTCTAACTTCTCGAAAAATTATACAATCGAGGCCAAATTTGTACCAATGATGCACATATAATAGGTTGACAGGCAGTTGAAATTTGAGACATTTTGATGCACTCTATGAAAAGTTATAGCATGTTGATTTTTTTTGTGGGAGAAAAAAAGTTGCCTATCCCAAACATTTTGGCCATCCCCTGTATGTTCGGGTTTTGTTCACACAAATTTGGAGAAGTTATAAAGCATCATGTTGTGCAACAACTTAATTTTTTGTTGTTTAAAGCGTTTTACAAATGTACAGGAAAGTTGTTATTAAGCTTTGGCAAAAATGTCTGAAATTAAATAAAATGCAAAAATGTTGAACTCTCACGAGAGTAATTATTTGTTCTCATGTTGAGAACACCTATTATGAAATAAGAATTGCATATAAAATTACCTAAATCCGGATTAGAACTCAAGACCTGTCGAATGCTCGCCGCATGCCTTCCTGTCTGCGCCATGCTAGAGATGGTGAGATGCAGCACCCAAAGCAAAACATAATCTTCCCATGACTCAATAATGATCACTCCTGAACTTGTCCCAACTAACAATTGCAAGTCACAAACAAGCAAGCTTGCTGAATTGTTGCTTAATAATGGTAATGATAGCTGAACTAAAATTATGCTTTACACATTTCTGTTTAAATGATTTTTCAATTGAGAAAGCAGTCAATGTTCGACTTTCTTAGTCGGTATCAACAATGATAAATAATAACACTTTTCAAACGTTAAACAAGAAATTTATTCGACAAGCATTGATTCCTTAACAAAAGAGTTTAACAAAACATTTGTCTGCATCTTATTAAGCTGATGTATCGATAAGCATATGCTCCTGAACAATGTGCTTTTCACTTGTCAAATAAACGCCTTCAGCCCGTCATAGTGTAACTCGGAACTTTGTTCGGATTATGGGATAAATCATGGCTGAAACTGTTTAGACAACCAAGTTATTTAAGAACCAATATTTTAAACGAATCACATAAAATAAAACAGAATAGAATTAACATTGAATGCTTAGAGACGTAATCAATGTAAACATGAGGCATTTATTTATTATTATTAGTCTGTAACAAGATATCTTGTACCTTGATTATTATATTTTTTATCTTCCGCAGCAGTTCGATTGTACGAGACGCTTGGATCGATGCATTTGATATTTCAGTGCTGTCGTGTTTACTGAATATTGTTCCCACAGTCACCTAAATTACCAAACAGCATTCAGAAATCGACACATTTCAAGTATCCCTTATGCACTATTTATTGAACATAATATCAAGATTCCATGGCAAAAGCATAAATAAAAAAATTACTTAACGGATCTTCGACTGAGCATGAGTAGATTACCTGAACAGATGCTGTGAATGCACCATGTCCAAGACCATACCGCACCACATATTGTCATACATTTTCAAAGATCGATATTTGATAATAAAAATAAAAACATATCCATATCCCAATTAGTACGTCTGGTAACAATATCTTCAATAAGGACCAACACTTTTTGGCCGCATTCGTTACAAGTTTTCCCACCGTACGATAAAAATACTGACAGCGAAATCAGAATGGAAAACACGTGTTTTGGGCTGAACAGCTATTGAAGTATAAGACGTTGTTCAGTTGATTACCACGTGCTGTGCTAATTCACCACTGCTGAACACAAGTTCAGGAGTGATCATTATTGAGTCATGGGAAGATTATGTTTTGCTTTGGGTGCTGCATCTCACCATCTCTAGGATGGCGCAGATAGGAAGGCGTGCGGCATGTTGATACCGACTAAGAAAGTCGAACATTGACTACTTTCTCAATTGAAAAATCATTTAAACAGTAATGTGTAGAGCATAATTTTTGTTCAGCTATCATTACCATTATTAAGCAACAATTCAGCAAGCTTGCTTGTTTGTGACTTGCAATTGTTAGTTGGAGATACATATGCAGTAGGTCCTGGGTTCAATCTCTGGCTCGTCCCTTTCCTCCTACTTTGTATCTTTCTATCTCTTTACATATCTCTTTCTCTTCTGTACATTCATAAGTTCATAGCCATCGCTAGAACAGAATCGCGTTGAAAAAGCTGTTTCCCTCCCTTCCAATTTTCCTAGCACAGTGTCAATCTATCAGATAACGCCTACAAGTTATGAATCAAGCGAACTGTGCCGCAATATCTTCAGAGTAATAAATATATAGACTGTTTCAGAAATTATAAATACACTAACGATTAACTGCCATTTCAATTTGAGCACAATATCCAAAAAAAAAGGTTTCTTCTAGCTCTTATAGTAAACTTGCTAACGAAGCAAATAGTACCAACTTTGATGATGTTTCTGGTAAAAGTTAAAAAATAGAGCTCTGTAAACTAGATGATTAAAATTTGAAGTTGCACAAAGTGGTCAAAAAATGTAGCATAGTAGAAAAGAAAAAAAAAATCTCACAGATAAAATAATTAATTTCCAAACACAACAAAAATTGCTGCATCGATAATAAAACATATTTCTTGATTGGTAAGAGTAATTTTTACCGTAATATTTGATCAAGAACCACCAATACGGGTCTTCTCAATGCAAAACATTTTGTTTCACATTTCTCAACAACACCAGTAGCAACAAACGTTAAGCAAACGAATGTCTTAATTACTGCTTACTGCATTTGTTTTTATGGTATGACAAGCTTTACCATCTGAAAGATCGAATGAGCTGAAAAAATAAGTTTTTTTTTCGATTTTATGCGTTCAGGAAAGCTAAGAAACTGTGTGGTAGTTCTTATGCTCCGTAGGAAACCTTAAAAAATAAGAAACTCGATCTCCGAAAAAATGTTGTGGAAATGCCATTATCGATTTTTCCCAAACTTTAATCAAGGCATTCCTTAGACAACTTGTTGAGAAAGCAAATGTGATAAAAATTTAGATAATTTTTGGTATTTAGTGATAAATAATGTTGAAATCATAAAATTCTGTGCATCCTCGCCTTTGGCGTTTTCCAATCGACACCGATCTGGTTTTGTTGCTGCTGTTGTTGCGAAGAGTTTAATCTTGCCTAGTTTGGGTAGTGGCTACGGTTAGGATAGCTCAGATCAATCTTCAGCATAAAAGAACAGCAACAATCAATCTTTGCACACTTATGCAAAATGGTACAGCCCAAGTGGCCTTGGTCCAAGAACCTTATTTCCGTAAGGGGAATTTCTATCTAGGAAACCTTGTGAACCCGGTGTTTGCTACTTTCAGTAAACATGAAATGGCAAAATCGCGTGTCATGCCTCGAGCCTGTGTGCTTGTCAACAACGCAATAGTTGCTACACTCATCTCTGAACTAACCACCAGAGATGTATGTTCTATCACAATTGATGCATCTATTGGAAGCCTCAACAGAAAATATGTACGTCTATTGTTCGGTTCATTTACCGCATGATGAACCATCCCCTACGGATGCTTTCAAACAAGTCATCGTATACTGTACTTCAAATGCCTTCCGCTAATTGTTGGCAGTGATGCTAATGCTCACCATATCATCTTTGGCAGCTCAGACATTAACTTGAGAGGCTCCAGTTTGATGGAGTACTTAAGTAGTACAGACCTTGCATTACTTAACATAGGCAACCGTCCAATCTTCATGGTATCTGCTAGAGCATAGGTTCCCAAACTTTCAGGTCGCGCGACCTTATTTTGCCAGCATACGTAGTTTTCGCGACCCCCCAAAGAAATTCCCACATTTGATCTCTGTTACAGTTAAATATTTTACTGTCCCTCGCGACCCCCTGTATAAAGGCCGGCGACCCCCCTGGGGGGTCGCGACCCACAGTTTGGGAAACCATGTGCTAGAGAGGAAGTATTAGACTGAACGCTTTGCTCTAGTAGAATTACTCACGAGCTGACCAATTGGCATGTGTCAAATGAAGAATCTTTATCTGACCATCGCTACATCTTTTTTGAACATTTAAATGTTACTTCGCAAAAATTGCGTTTCAGGAATCCCCGGTCAACAAACTGGGATCTTTTTACTGATTTGGTTGCGGTCAAATTTCATGGATATTCACCATCCATTGATACTTCAAGTGATTTAGATGATGCCGTTGATACTACAACGACCTTCATCTTGGAAGCTTTAGAAGATGCATGCCCTCTACGGTCTGTGAAGATCACAAGAGGAACCCCTTGGTGGAACTCTTATCTGGCAAAACTCAGGAAACAATGTAGAAAGAGTTGGAACAGACGACGTTCGGCTGGTTCGGAGGCTTTCAGGTTGGTTCGCAAGGCCTACAGGAAAGTTCTCCGGTCTGCTGGACGATCCGGCTGGAAAACCCTTTGAACAAATGTTTCCAGTGTGAGTGAAATCAGTCGGTTAAACAAAATCCTTGCGAAATCTAAGGATTTCCGAGTGAACGAACTTCGTTTGCCAAATGGCGATCTGACTTCCTTCTGGAAGTTCTGGAATACTTATTCAGCATACACTTCCCTGGATGTGTGGATATTACATCTTCGGATGAACCTGATGTCTTTTCTTGTAGTTATGATTCCCTGGCCTCGGCTCGGAGTATTGTAACTATAGAATCGTTTGAGTGGGCACTTGATAGCTTTGCTCCTTTCAAATCTCCTGGAGTAGATGGAATTTATCCTATTTAGCTTCAGAAGGGATATGATTATTTGAAACATGTTTTGAAAAAAAAAAACTTGTTTGCAGTTTTGCTACAGGGTATATTCCCAAATCTTGGCGGGATATTACTGTGAAGTTTATTCCGAAACTGGGTCGTGCGCCGTATGAAGAAGCAAAGAGTCTCAGATCTATCAGTTTGACCTCCTTTCTTCTGAAATGCTTAGAACGCATTGTGGATCATCACATCCGTGATGTTCATCTGGCCAACGTGCCTCTTCATGTGAACCAACATGCCTACCAATCTGGTAAGTCCACTGTGACTCTTTTACACAAGGTTGTTTACGATATCGAGAAAGCATTCGCTCAAAAGCAATATTGTTTGGGTGTTTTCTTAGTTATCGAGGGTGCCTTTGACAATGTGCCTTTCGATGCCATATTGAAAGCCGCACGGGGTCATGGTATATCTCCAATGATTTCCAATTGGTTCACCAAATGCTCAAAAACCGACGGCATCGTATGTTATACTGATGGCTCCCTTCTCGAAGGTCGAGCAGGTGCTGGTGTTTATTCTCGTGAGCTAAGGCTGTATCTGTCTTACTCACTTGGTAGACACTGCACCGTTTTTCAGGCCGAAATTATTGCTCTCATGTGCGGAGTGCAATCAGCACTTCAGCAGCACTTAATGGGCACAGTAATATACTGCTACTCAGATAGCCAGGCTGCTATTAAAGCACTTGCTTCGGCCAACTCCAGGTCGAAGGTAGTCATCGCTTGTACAACTCAAATCAAAAGGCTGAATTCAGCAAACGCTGTTCACCTTGTATGGGTACCTGACCATTCTTCCATCGCTGGGAATGAATTGGCTGATGAGCTAACTCGCACTGGAGCATCACATGACTTCATTGGCCCTGAGCCAGCTATTCCGATATCGAAGTGTTGGGTAAAGCTTCAGATTCACACCAGACAATACTAGAATAGTTTGGAGTCATGTCATCAAACCAAATTGTATTGTACTGAGCCATCTCCAAGGGTGGCGAAGTATCTTTCAAATCTGTCAAAGCAAGCATTCTGGTGAAAGCATTGACTGGCCACTGCCGACTCAGCTATCACATGGCGAATATTCAGCAAGATGATTAATTTCCATGTGATAGCTGTGAATCGGATTATGGAACTTCGTATCATTTGATATGTATCGTCCAGTTTTCGCGTAACTGCGTTTCCAAGTATTCGGTAAACATTTATTAAGTGAAACTGACTTCAGAAACCTGAATCTTCAGGATATTCTGTTGTTCTTAACTCGCTGTGGTAAAGAGCTATAGGCTCCTATTTCCCTACCTGTCCTTATCCCCATCCTTATCCTTATTTCCTTCCTTTTCCATCAGGTAGATGATGAAATAGGCTATTATTTTGGCGATGGCATAAATGTCCCAAATGGAGGAAACGTGCCTCTGGAGCCGGCCTTCTGATACCTGATACCTGTCTTGATATCCCTGAAAACCCCAATTGAACGTCAGGAAGATCATTGGAAAACATTTCCCACATACCTAGAAAAGTGTTCCCATTTTCATCCTACTTAAAATAGAGGATTTAATGAGTGATGAGTACCCAAAAATAAAATGAGAATGATTTCACAAATGACGAAATTTCATCGGCAATCCCATTATCCATCAGTTGCCAGAGATGCTAAAACCAACATCAGAAGCGCAAATTGTATGAATGATACCAATTAATATGGTTGAAGCATAACACTTAAATAGCCATAAAATCAACACCGTATGATTTAATACACGTATCATCAAGTGCTGAATCCCGATAACTGCGGACCGTAAATAATTGGGCGTAATAATGTCTCCGTAATTGAAATTTATCATGACTTGCAAACGCACCCTAGAAAGAGCAGAGGAACTGTTTTGAGCAAAAACCGGTCGCGAGTCAATAATTAAGATTGATTTCATTGGATCCCGCTACCCACCCTGCGTTGGCACCTCCAATTGGGTTCTATAGGGGTATCTAGATTATTTCATAATTGGAATCTCTGTCCAAAAATTAGTCGAAATCCAAAATTTCATAATTTTTGGTGGCCGGGAACTATTTTCAAAATGCATTTAAAGTTTGTATGTGGAAATTTTTTTGTTCGGGGCGAACTGTCATTGTATCGATTGAACTGTCATTCTATCCACGGAAATTAAATTTGTTTTGTTTATTTAATCACCAAAACAAAGGAATTGGATCGCAATAAAATCACGTCATACTCAGAAAAATGAGCTCTTTCGATTAGGCTATAGAAAATAGCAATATTTTATTCACTAAACAACCCAATTGGGAAGCGTGGAACCCAGTCAGTGGCCTTAAGGTCGCGCGCTGAGCCGCAGCAGAAAATGCTATTGCCTTTTAAAACTCGCATTAACAATTTCGCTGCACCGGGGGCACTTCTACTGTTGGCACTTCATAAAGATCGAGCAGCAGACCAGTCGAAAATTTATACCCACATATTTTCGTAGACTGATTTTCCGCTGCGATGCGATGCACGGAGTGTCTGCATTTGTGACCCGGATAAAATTGAGATGTATGCAATGCCATTTTTGGTACGCTTTGCATCTCACGCGACCCATAAACAGGTCAACGAGTAATTTATTGGGTGCGGTTGCAATGAATTTCGCTTACGTAAGGTATGATCTCTTTCAACACAGGGGCTTACCGCTTTCCCGCTTTCTCTTTCCTTCAAGTGTTCACCGCCCAGCCACGAAAAGGGTAATCTTATTGTAACCTTACACACACGAGACTTATTGTATGTCACATGTCATACATGAAGTGTTTTATTTCCCAATTACGAACCATGTTCAGCTACTTAACTCCGTACAATTTGCAGTACTGATGCAGTAAATACCATCATCAATAGATGGATGTATAGAGGCGATCGGAGACGAGCGAGCCGGTAAACCATTACCTTCAACGCTTTGCTTGCGATTCCATCCAGCTAATGCTTGCAAAGTCGGTCAGCTGTGCAGAAACCCCAAAGTCATTGCTACGGTGTCATCAACGTATAATTTTCGAACAATGACCTTTGTAACACATAGTGAAAGGCATTATGATTCAAAGTATTGCAGAAATGCAAAAAATCATATGGTCTTTGATTGGTGTGGGCAAAACATACTGAAAATTGCTTCAAACGACCAGTCATAGGCAAAACAATCCTTAAATACTATGAAGAAGACAGACCAAATTCCAGTGGGGACGTGGAACTCGATAGAAATTAAGAAACAAATAGAAGATAGCTTGATATCATGTGGAAAGATCTAGCTTTACTAGCTCTGCCTCGAGCCATAAATCCATCAACAAGCACCTTATTCATTACAGAAAAACTAGTTAATTTATTAACTCAAACCTTACGTGATCAACAACAAAGTAGGATCTTCATTCTTGCTCCTTGTTTACTAGGTGATGCCATGTTGGGTACTAGCTGGTTCTAATAAGCAAGGAACAATCTTCTCACAATTTAATATAGTGCAGCAGACCGGTAGCGCGAAGCAACACAGGTCATAGGCCATACAAAGCACCGCACCGCAATAAATTATGAATGCAACTGAATTCTAGTTTCACCTGCCAACGCCCATAAAGAACCCACAAGAGATAACGATTTTTTTTCAGTGGGATGATTATTGTACAATATGAATGTTTATTACGCAGAACCGGTTTATTTTACCGATTCACTTTTGAACCGGTAGAACATATTTTACTGTTTATTAATCTGTTCATTTACTTCAATAACAGATAAAACGAAAGAATAAAACAAGTGGTCACGATAAACGGATCGCTTAACCGATTCATTTTTGAACCGGTCAAATCAAGAATCGCGTCTCATTACAGTGTACTGCCTTTACGCACTGCATGATTATGAAAGGATAATAAAACAAGTATGCATGCTTTTCAGAACCGGTTCGTTTAACCGATTTATTTTTGAACCGCTAAAAATAATTGTATTGTACCGCTTGATAATCGATGAAGTTTTATACATTATTTTGATGGAAAATTAAACGTAAGAGCAAAATAAATAATTAGGAAAATCGGTTCGATTCAATTTGAACCGGTTAAGGGGGTATTCTATAAAATTGGGACACAGAAAATATTTTATAACTTTTGATTGCGTTCGCCAAAATAGCTAATTTTTTGACCATGAATTGTATATTATGTGTTGTTAATACCATAAAATTTTCTTTAAAATCGGTTGAGTATTGGCGGAGATGTCGTTGAAACAAGGAAAATGGCATTTGAGAATCTTGTGCAAACAAAAATTTTGGAAAATATTACTTTTTTGCCGTTTCAACTCTGGAGGCAAAAATACTGAACTGATTTCAATGAAAATTTTCATGTACGTAAAGTATGTATGAAGAAGTAATTTGTCAAAATTTCATTCAATTTGATCATACCGTTAGAAAGTTATAGCCATATATGTCGCACTATGTCACAATAAGCAGATTTAGTTTTTGGTATAGTGAACTTCAAACTGCTCTTACTTTGAAAGTACTCAACGAAAATGGCTGAAATTTTCACTGAAAACAGTTTAACACAACAATTTTACACTGTCAAAGTTTTATAAAAATCGGGACAGTGTTACCAGTTCTACAATCAAAATAGTGCATGCGGAGCTAAAAATGGTTAAAAGTATCTAAAAATTACCTTGAAGCGATTTGAGCTTTGGATATTTACTAGAAAAAGTACTGAACCGGTTTCGATCAAATTTTTACCACTTAATTGATACTATGTTAAGAATATCGAGTGAAATTTTCAAACGTTTTGATGAGGCAACAAAAAAGTTATAGCCTAAGCAATTTTTTAAAATGGGTGCACAAATTTTCAAAAATTATGCTATCGACAATATCTGCGCCAATACTAATCCGATTTTCATGAAAATTGTATGGTATTAGCTACACATAATATACTATTCGTGGTAAAAAAATCTATTTTGGCAAACGCAATCAAAAGTGATACAATATTTTCTGTGTCCCAATTTTATCGAATACACCCTTTAAATAAAGAATGTTGTTCTAATAGCTCATTGGTGATGTTTTTACATATTATAATGATTAAAGCACAGACAAACAGGCGTAATGCTGGCAACAAATCCATCGACACTGCTTTTAACGATCATTTCAATTGCGCATCAGTTTTCTTTGCATTCGTCATTTCACGCTAAGACCTTCTGGGGGCGTTGTTGCACAACGCAGTGTTTCGTAAAACATGTTCACCTGGTTAGTGTGAACTGGAAGACGGGTTTTCACGAATATTGTTCTATTGTTGCGTCTGTTTGTCTGTGGTGAAAGAATGATAAGTCAACAAAACTGAGCGATTTTGGGTACCGGTTCTTTTAACCGACCCAGTTTTGAACCGGTTAAAAATATGTTATAACCCCATTTGGGAACCGTTTATGTTTTCTTAGGGTAGAAGCATCTGTTTTGGCCAGTCCAGTGTTTGGCCATGGTGCGTTATACAGCTTGTTTCGATCTGAATCGACATAGGGTCTTGTACCATTTGGGCAGGTGTATCTATTTTGGACACTTGCCGCTACAACTTAGTAAATTTCTTCATTGTGTTTTCATGAGGACTCCTGAAGTCTGGTAATAGCTGGAAATTACCCAGGTAACCACTAAGCATTTGAATAAGCCTTATAGCAGCCCTCATTAAGCATTTGAACTGCTTGCTGCCCTACATGAGCAGTTCGAATGCATAGCTGCTGTTGCGTGAACACACGCGCAGTGGACTGTATAGGTGGTTGGGATGTGGGGCTGGCTATTGGCCGGTTTGGCCTCACCGGATTTGCTCACGTCTCCGCAGAGACGGAGCCAGGTGGGAGCAGGAGTGTAGGGAACTCCTTCCCGGGATGCCCTCAGGCAGTGAAACTCAACTCTTAAGTGGATTTGCTCGCGTCCCCGCAGAGACGGAGCCAGGTGGGAGCAGGAGTGTAGGAAACTCCTTCCCAGGGATGCCCGCAGGCTGTGAAGTCCCTGTGACTTCACCTCGATGGAACTGGTGGACTGGAGCAGCCTCGGTCGGCTGCCAGCACCTCAACGCCAACTGGTGAACAGAAGCTTAGAGCTCTGACACCAGGAACCAGGATTGGTTCGGATAGAAGGTGGAATGAAACACCGGAGAAATATTTCTCTGGACTAATTCTATTTATTGTCGATCGTTTGCCGGATCGAATAAAACTGTTTCCGAAACTGCGCAACACGCGCATATTTATAGCTGGCTCCGATGCGCTCTAGAATCACGTGGAACATTCTAGGCGTATCGAGTGGTGATGATGATGATGACGGTATTCGGTTGCTGATAGCGCGGGCCAGGCACGTCGCATACGGTAGCTCTCTTGCTCTCGGTTGGTCGGGTCACTCACGCTCTCCGTGGGATCTCTCTCTCTCTCTCTCTCGACGTTCGTCGCAAGTGCTTCGTCGTCGTCACGGTCGTTGTGTCGTCGTACGCTCTCTCTCGCTTGCCAGCCGGGTTGGAGGTAGCCATCTCGAACGTTCCAAGGCGTGCACTCACAGTCGTTCGGGGGAAAGTGGGGCACAACGGACATACGATAGGGAAGTGGGAGTACAATGGACATCGGTGTCGTAATTTCTTCATTCAGTGCGCCTTGCGGACTGAACATTCTCCCGCCGGCAAGTGTAGTCACCGCAACGTTTGGATAAGAGGAAACAAAACTCAAATATTGGTAATGGTGCTACATTGTGTACGTTTAAACTTGTTCGCTCTGGGGCACACTGGTATAAAGCAGCATAGTGCACAGTTATACACATATATTTGGATAATTGTTTCGATTTTAAAGTATGACGATTTGGTAATGGTAAAATAAGAACGAACTAACACTTAATGAGTACGAATCAATATTTCAGGGTTTGTAGAAGCTATGTACAGTACAGACGAGATTCTTTCTCTGGTTTGATTGAGATATGGGGGGTCAACTCACATGTTTTTATCAAGAAGAATGCGACACAGTTTGGCATGATAAGGCAATCGATCGTGACGAATTCTGTCTATCGCTGGGATGGATACTTTTCGGTTATTCTTCACACGAAGATCGGGAATCTTTCGCGAGTCGTTGGTAACAATTCTCTCAGACTTGTTTGGGGATTTTATCTTGGCATTAGGACAGTCTGTGACATTCGCTTCTCGTGACTCTGAATAGAGGTTATTTTGAATATTCGAACGTATGTCAAATCTGACAGGCATATCGGGAATGTCACTTGGAGGAATCGCATCATCAAAGAGGATATGATGGCATACTGTTAGCATCGAAAAATCGTTGGGCAAAGATCGGAATTCTGGCAGATGATCGACACAGTCTATCAATAGTAATGGATCGACACAAACAACGGGTTCAACACGAGGGTACGTGGACAGAGAGTACAGTTCAATCTCTTCTACTGTAGTGGTAGGAATTAGCTTAGCAGTGGTATGCTCTGTTCCACGATACTTGATTGGATTGTCAACTGGGTTCATATACGCAGGGATCGAGTGAAAATTGGATCCACTATTCAGACTCTCTCGGTAGGTCTCTCCTACCAACCAATCACAATGGGAATCTCGCAGCAAGGAGAATTTGTCAGACAACTTCATGTAACGGAGATGGAAACCTGACGAGATGTTCGATGAATCGACAACAGTGGAGGAAGGAAATAGTCCGGTTGGTTTGGGCAAAACTAGGCAGGGCAGTGATAACTTATCGGTATTACTTCTGGAGCGAACCTGGGTGGTACACGATTGACTAACGGTGGATGTAGCACTACCAATACCGGTTAACGGACTACTCACCTGCGAACCGCAATCAAAGAGGTACCTACATGGGTGCGGCTGCAGAGTCTGATCCAAAGCGTTGACAGCATCGGTGAGTGGGAACACTTGATTCGTTGCCCTCACTGGAACACGGGAATGAGCGGTGCTGGTAGACGCATCATCGCTTGTTGGCCGACACTGTGGAAGTTGGATTGGAGCTCGACCTGGAGTGCACGCTGGAACTGGGATTGAAGCTTGACTTGGTGTACACGCTGGAATTGGACTCGGAGCTGAATCTGGCGCTGGATCAGGAACTTGGCTTGGTTGATTCTCGGGATGGTTCATTTCACTGCTCTCCTCTGATGGTTGTGTCGTTTCTACCCTGTGGCTGACGGTTGGATTTGGCACAGGATGCTTCGGCGAATTCGGTGTGGTTGGTGGTCGATGACTGGACTGAACATTTTCGCTGGATGACTGACATGTCTTCACATCAGACATGTGCTCTTTCGGGAAATCGACGGCCTCGTTGGACAAAGGTAGCTCTGCTTTCATGATCGTCGACTCACACGGCATTATGTTCTTGTCGTTTAGAGATAGACCTCGATTGATGATACTGCGCTCGTTGGGTTGTTTGCAGGCTCGTGCGTAGTTGCACTCGGTGATGGTGTTAACTTCATTCAGACCGATGGTGTGGTCTGTCGATGCTTTCTCTAGTTGGCAAAGGTTTGTGTGGTCTCCTTCGCTGATCATGTCGACCACATCCTCGAAATTCTCTGAATGCTCATACCGCCCTTCGAGTGTTGGTAGAGCACGCGGTAACAGAGATTGCATGATCACTTGCTGCTGGTTCTTGGTAGGCGATGGCTGCTCATGTGGTATTGAGGCAAACCTCTCCATCCAACTCTCGAGAAAGATAGAGACTTCTTCGTAGAGGTCTAAGAATCCGAAGTAGTAGTCGTCTTGCTCCTCGCGCTGAGTTGGCAAGGACAGTGCGATGATCTGGTAGTGGAGCCTGGTGAAGTCGTCATAGGAATGCTGGACACTTTGTTGAAACACTTTCACTTTAGCTGGGGTTAGCTGAACGTTATCTGCGTCGGCTTGCTTGAGGTTGGTCCGGATTCTGTCTACATTTCGCTGGGCCATTCCACGGTTGTGGAATAGCGCCCCAAGCACTTCATCGTTCTCAATGGTGTCTGAGGCCTTCTTCACTGGAGTACGTTTCGGAAACATCTTGGAACTCCTCGATGGACTTGTTCTTCACAGCACTTCACTGGACCAGGTTATAGGTGTCGTTGCACTCTTCGCACGTCTCACGGTTTATGAGTTTCTTCTTTCACTAGGCCGACGCGCTTGTCGAAACGGTGTAATGAAAGCACACTACAAGTCCCGATGCGACGAATATGGCACTCTACGCGACGGCGGAATTGTCTTTCACGGGAGACCGACGCGTTGTCGCAACGGTTAGAATGAAGCACACACGAGCTCCGAGGCGACGGATACAAAACTCTACGCGACGGCGGAATCTGTGACGGAATGTCACACTCTTGTTGTTGTGCTGCGGACTGGCTTCTTCACAGAATAGGCTCTCGGACCGACGCGTTTGTCGCTACGGATAGGATATAGCACACACGAGTTTCGATGCGACGGATCAACGCACTACGTCACGGCGGGTTAACTTATCGTTGGGATGTTGACTGTCTGTTCACGGGATACGCTCACGGTACCGACGCGTTTGTCGAAACGGATGGAAGGAATCACACACTCGGGTTCCGAAGCGACGGTAACGAAGCTCTACGCGACGGCGGAATTACTCCACGTTGTCAAAGCCACGTGGACGCTTCTAGAATCACAATCTATTCATATAATACACTCAGGCAACCGACGCGTTTGCCGCAACGGAAGGCGTTACCGAGGCGACGAAACCAAACTCTACGCGACGGCGCAATCACTCCACGTTGTCCAAGCCACGTGGACGCTTTGTTACACTTATCAAGGATAACGGTATTGTTCCACAGCTACCGACGCGTCTGTCGCTACGGAGGAATGGAATCTCTCGAGGGTTCCGAAGCGACGGATAGAACACTCTACGCGACGGTGAAATCACTGACGGAATGTTACGCACTACTGTTCACTGATTAGGTCCACAGGTACCGACACGTTTGTCGTAACGGAGGAATAGAAACACAAAGGTTCCGAACGACGGATAAACACACTACGTGACGGTGGAATCAGTTCGGAAATTCGCGCACTACTGTTACACTTTTCACTGGGTATGGCACTGGTTCACAGGTACCGACGCGTGTGCCGCAACGGAGGGATGGAATCACACACGGAATCCGCTGCGACGGATACAACACTGCACGCGACGATGGAATCACTCGGATCACGATTGCAACAGCAGCGTTGTCGAAGCCACGCTGACGCTTTCACTTCACGCTGTCGAAGCCGCGTGAACGCTTCTGGGATCACAATCTCGCGTTATCGAAGCTACGCGAACGCTTCTTTACTGCACGTTGTTTAAGCCACGTGCACGCTTCTAGGATACAACACTGCCACACTTGAACTACACACTACCGTGTTGTTGAAGCCACACGGAACGCTTGCACGCACTGCCGGATCGTATATCCGGCTCGAAGGACCAAAAATGTTGCGTGAACACACGCGCAGTGGACTGTATAGGTGGTTGGGATGTGGGGCTGGCTATTGGCCGGTTTGGCCTCACCGGATTTGCTCACGTCTCCGCAGAGACGGAGCCAGGAGTGTAGGGAACTCCTTCCCGGGATGCCCTCAGGCAGTGAAACTCAACTCTTAAGTGGATTTGCTCGCGTCCCCGCAGAGACGGAGCCAGGTGGGAGCAGGAGTGTAGGAAACTCCTTCCCAGGGATGCCCGCAGGCTGTGAAGTCCCTGTGACTTCACCTCGATGGAACTGGTGGACTGGAGCAGCCTCGGTCGGCTGCCAGCACCTCAACGCCAACTGGTGAACAGAAGCTTAGAGCTCTGACACCAGGAACCAGGATTGGTTCGAATAGAAGGTGGAATGAAACACCGGAGAAATATTTCTCTGGACTAATTCTATTTATTGTCGATCGTTTGCCGGATCGAATAAAACTGTTTCCGAAACTGCGCAACACGCGCATATTTATAGCTGGCTCCGATGCGCTCTAGAATCACGTGGAACATTCTAGGCGTATCGAGTGGTGATGATGATGATGACGGTATTCGGTTGCTGATAGCGCGGGCCAGGCACGTCGCATACGGTAGCTCTCTTGCTCTCGGTTGGTCGGGTCACTCACGCTCTCCGTGGGATCTCTCTCTCTCTCTCTCTCGACGTTCGTCGCAAGTGCTTCGTCGTCGTCACGGTCGTTGTGTCGTCGTACGCTCTCTCTCGCTTGCCAGCCGGGTTGGAGGTAGCCATCTCGAACGTTCCAAGGCGTGCACTCACAGTCGTTCGGGGGAAAGTGGGGCACAACGGACATACGATAGGGAAGTGGGAGTACAATGGACATCGGTGTCGTAATTTCTTCATTCAGTGCGCCTTGCGGACTGAACAGCTGCCTTGAATTAGTATAAGCTGTGCTGCTCAAAAGCTTTTGGCTGTTAGTTAGCATTTCAACTGCTTGAGGTGTTTTCGCTTGGGAGCATTCTGAATGCTTTTTAACTGCTCTTCAAATGCTAAGAGCAAAGAATATGGGAGACATATTATGTGTTTGACGGCGCATACTGTCTCTCTCTTACTGGGTTTATGTCTCTGTCGTCAAATTTATACATCTGAATTGCTTCTTCGTTTTTCCCTCACTCATCCAAAAGCGCAGCACCAAACATTGCGGCAGCTGGTTTGGATTCTGAAATTGGAACATGGTCATCGTAAATCTACCATTTCTCATTTCGTTGGAAAATATTTGCAGAAGTTCTAAAACTTGCAAAAAATACCACCTTACATCAGCTGGTATTACCCTTCTCTGTCTAATTTCATAGCTTGCTGCCTTGTTTTTCCGCGTTGCCAAGATTATTGGTCCCAAAATTGGTATCTTTTGGGCTGACCAGTTGTCTTATCCTATCCTAGGTATAACGTAATGTTCGTCGTATTAAGTCGAATTTCATTATTTTGAATTTTCGTTAACAGATTTTGAACCATCATAAAACCAAAACAAAACTCGCGCACGTCTTGCGTATCAAAAGAACAATCACATAACGCACATCCCTTCCCCCCATACATCCCCAAAATCACTTACCAATCAATGGCGCAAAGCGCCAACTGTTCCCAATCAGCGGTAGCTCCTTCGGGCCCGGCACATCCGAGTACGGTTTGACGTGGCCACGGTAGTCCGCCAACGGGGGTGGATCGATCGTGGCGGCAGCTTCGTTTGGTAGCACATTGATCGCGGACGAAAATGCCGATCTCTTTAGTAAAGAGTTTGCTATTCTTTGTCCTACCATGGTCCTGGGGTCTTAATCTTGCCTGTTTGGGAGATGGAGAAATTCAAATAGGCATCAATTAGAAAGCTGGGACGAAGATTCAATATATGAGTTCGTTTTTGTTTGTACACGATAATTCTCGCGAAGAAGATTTCATCCGGCTCCCAACCGGACTGATGTGTGATGCTGTGAAGCCGGAATTCGATGAATGGTCGTAGATGTAAGTAACACGTGGCCAATGAAAGAAGCGACTTTACTTGAGAGGCTTCACGATAATGTATTCGTAAGAAACTGGTTTGAAAATAAAATTTCAATAAAAGGGTGCCTCTTCCGAAGCAAATACCAAAACATTAGGAATTTATTAGTCTCCGCGAATTCCTTCTATAATTTAACTTTGAAAAATCCAGTTTTATTGTAGCATATGATCCATTAAATCTTATGGGCTGAATGATATTTTAGCATAATCCCGATATGGAGAATTTATATCCTGGAGGCACAGCAGATACCATTTGTTATTCCAACCATTAAATACAATGCTGTGGCAAATTGACTGATGATGGTTCGTTAAATAGTCAAATAACTTAATTCAAATAACTTAAATGGAACAAATATTCTTAATTATGTAAAAGAATACAGGGATCTTGTTTACGTGAAACCAGAAAACTGAAAAAAAAAATATCGCCACCAATTTGACACCAAATTCCTATGAAGCCTTGTTTCTCACATGTTCAGAAGACGCAATTGACATATTGATCATTGTTTGTAGACTCTGTTAGGCGACCTTCTAGTTTGTGCGGTGATAATTTTCTAACGATCGACGTTGGATGTTAAGCAGACAGAGCTTCCTCCTCACAGGTATCCAGTTGGGGCCGGCAATTGTTTTCAGCATTGATTTACAAGCCGTTGCAAATTTGTTCATTCGGTGGCCCAACGAGCAAGGCCACTAGCAATATTTAATTGTCCTTGACGTGTTGATAATGTGCTGTTCTCGGACTGGTCTAATTAGATTCCCGGTGCGACATTGGAAACGGATGTCCAAAATAAAATATATTGGAGTACTCGACTCCCCAAACGTGAGAAAATAAATAAAAGCATTACATATACAAATTATTTCGGCTCCGTTGTGTCCCTGTGGCCCCCAAACTTTCCAAATAAACGAATAAAACCGAAAACATAATTTCAGTTACAAAAAAGAAACGCATACACACAAAATATAACAAAACTTTTTGTGAGCATTTTGTCCAGGGGTTCTCAAACTTTTCTAGCTTGCGACCCACTTTTGCTTTGGCGACCCACAAGCACGTATTTTCAAAAAATACATCATTTTTGAAAATTTTGACTGACTTTTGGAATGAAATCTAGAATTTTGTATCGTGTTTTCTCGACCAATAGTTTTGAAATCCAATCGGAATGAAAATGCTATTCCATAGTTATGACGAGTGGGTAAGCGTCAAGAAGAATTTAAGAATTATAGTACTGCTGAACAGATGAACAGATGAGTGCTGTTAAAAATTTAAAACCAGAACCTCCATTCACACTTATTTTATATTTATTTTATTGAAATCAATTTTCAGCTGGTCTGATTTCAGAAAAAAATCAGATTATTGAAATAAAAACTTACCAACTTAAAGGTGAAAAACACGAATATTCACTTTTTCAAACTACAAGATACCAAACATTCTTTGGTTTCGTGTCGAAATTTGGTAGCTCATAGTTTCAAAATCGATTTCAGAACGCCGACAGTAGAGACAACATTCAATACATATGATCTAGACAAAGTCATATAATACGAAAGATCGAGGAGAAACCTAATTTCTGAAAATTACTACACCGATTCTCCAAGAGTGTATTTGTGAATTAGCAAATTGAACTATCATTTGACATAAGTTAATCAAGCTATTTACATATAACGATATTTCCCAAGCCTTTGCGACCCACCAAAAATCAGCCCAGACCCACCAGTGCCAGTGGGTCGCGACTTATAGTTTGAGAAACCCTGCCTGTTCGTCGCCAAAAATATCTGCGTATAATATTGAAGGGCAAATCTGTTTTTTTTTTTCTCAGATACTGAACATTGATACTGATTTTCGATCAACTAGCACAGATAACTCTATTGTTTATTTTGGAGATTCCACCAGAGATTTCTCTATGGATTTCTGTCGGGATTTTCTCAGTGATTCCTCCATAGATTCTGTCCGAGATTCTTCCAAATGTTCTTTTTACTTCTTCTTGGAGCCTTCTTCTCGTCCCCACTAGGACAAAGCTTGCTCTTCGGTTTTTAGTGATTGAGCTACAGTAGACGTTCGATAAGTGCAACATGTTTACGTTTCACTTACCGAATGAAATTCGATAACTGCAACAACTGACATACGTCACAAAACTGTCAGTTGCTGCAAAATGCAACCAATGTGCATACAACAAAATTGCATACGAAAAACATCGCATCGCTGTTGACATTTCATTTTGACGGGGAGCGGTGCGATAACTGCAAAATTGTTGCACCTAGCGGACTTGCAGTTAAAAAGCATTGTAGTTAAAGCGTTTGCACCGAGCGAACGTCTACTGTATCATTTGACATAAGTTAATCAAGATATTTATAACGATATTGCCCAAGCCTTTGCGACCCACCAAAAATCAGCCCAGACCTACCAGTGAGAAACCCTGCTCTGGTCTATAAAACTGATATTCAACTGCGTCCATAGTATAAATCGTAGTTTCAAATAAGCCCTGCCTGTTCGTCACCAAAAATATCTGCGTATCTAACATTCAGAATACAGTCAGGTTTTTTTTTTTACGCGGGAGGTACGTAACGCGTAAAAAAACTCAGTTCAAAATTCAAAAAACTGCGTAAAAAAGTCTCACTATTTCTCGACGAATCATGCAAAAATAAATTGCATGATGATTTTTTTTTGTATGGAGTTTTCATTTACGCGGCCGCGTAAATGAGAACCGCGTAAAAAAAGACTTGACTGTATTGAAGGGCCAGGGCAAATCTGTTTTCTTTTCTGAAATACAGATCATTAATACTGATTTTCGATCAACTGGCACAGATAACTCTATTGTTTATTTTGAAGATTCCATCAGAGATTTCTCTAAGGATTTCAGTTGGGATTTTCTCAGTGATTCTTTCCGAGATTCTTCCAAATATTCTTTTTACTTCTTCTTGGAGCATCATCCCCACTAGGACAAAGCCTGCTCTTCGGTTTTTAGTGATTTATGAGCGCTTCCACAGTTTTTACCTGAGAGCTTCTTATACCAATTACCGTATGACTGGCAGAAAGATTCTCTATACTCAAGGAAGTCATGTAAATTTCTACGACGAAAAGTTCTTGGACCGACCAGGCTTATCACCCGCAGCATGACCTTGCAAAAATTCCCACGCGTTACCGATTCGGCTATATTAAGCCTTCTTCCAGACGTGGTTGCTCTCAAGATTGTTTCAAAGGATCCTCCTGAGATTTTCCCGTCCCTCCAGATTCTTTCTATTTTCAAGATTTCGTGATTCTCCTAGATTTCTATCTGGGACTGCTTACCAGGATTTTTTTCAAGGATTTTCTCTTGGTAACTTATCCAAGGATTCCTCGTGTGATTTTTACAAGGATACCTAAAAGATTTTTTTGCAATTATGTGCCATAAGATTGCACTTTTCAACTGCCGAAACTGTGCAGAAACGGCCTACTTTTCTTGACTACCTCAAGAGTGCCGAAAAGTAGTACTTTTCAGCACTTTTAAGAGTGCCGAAAAGTACTACTTTTCGGCACCTTTGCAATGGTACACTTTTCACAAGTTTCCTGAAGCACTAATGTTCTTCCGTACACATTTGTCTATTCGATGGCTGCTCCTATGTCTGTACGGCAGATCGAACCTGAATAGAAGCGATTCCAATTCTGATTTGATCAGCCAAACAGACGTAGAGTTAAAAGCAGCAGCACAAAAAACGCTCGCTGACGACGCGACTCCGAGTAGTTGTGACACTTATAAACATAGCCTACATGATTAAAAAAATGGACTTGTGCGCATGGATGCTCGCACGTGGTCTTAGCTCTGACCTCTGTCTGAGCAGTCAGAAAAGATCGTACCTAAGGGTATTTTTCATAATTGCAAAAAATGTTGTATACAACGCGTTGCAAAACTCGATTTTTTCAGCACTTGTCGTATTTATCCAACTCGGCAAGCCTCGTTGGATAAATGTACGACTCGTGCTGAAAAAATCATCATTTTGCAACTTGTTGCATAAATAACTATTTTCACATTTTTTTCCGTGGCATTTTTCATGAACTCATTCATGAAATTATCAAACAATTTCTCGCGGGATCCAACAAAGAATTTGGAACTTGGCCTTCCTCACTTCAACTTAGTGTTCTTAGATCAGTTCAACAGTTATTAATTGAAGGGCTTTCTTTGCAAACCATTGCATGAATTTGCACATTTATACATGTCGAGAAAATTTTTCCGACCGGAGCGGGAATCGAACCTGCTGTCTTCGGATTGGCGATCCGTAGCTTTAATCACTAGGCTAACTGGAGACCCCCTCTGAATAGCATCTCGAGGTATTAATCCCAAATACCACTATACCTCGATATTCCCTTCGTTAGATGGTAATAAAGCCTGTATCCGCAATAATCGGGACACAGAAATACAGCTTTAACTCTGCAAAAGATACATTAGAATTGATCAAACTTGGCCTAATAACATCTTAAGATGTGTTCATTTCATCTACAAAATTAAATGTGAATCGGTGCAGTACTTTTTGTTCTAGCAACGAAAAAGAAGTATGTGCACCATTGAATTTTGTACAGTCCCTAGTTTTGCTTGTCAGCGCTGTAACTTTTGAATTTGGCAAAGGAAATGGCTGAAATTTTGAACACAAACCTCTCAATTTACATTTGTTGCATAGGCAAAATTTAAAAAAAAATCGATGCGCTATCAACAATTTTATAGCCGAAACATGTTTGGGACTGTCCGTGATTTTAGCCCTTCATACAGAAATTAGTCAGCACCCTTTATTGTTTCGATCCTACTATTAAAAATACCATCAAATTTTACTGGCATAATATACACATAATCAACTACCTTTTGTGAAAATTTCATGAAATTTGGCAAAGAAATTCAAATGTCATGAATAGGCAAACATCGCACATGAAAAATACAAAAAAAAAAATCACTAATATTCATCCCTATCAGCAGCAGTAGTTTTCAAACCAATTGATCAAAGTTGATAAAATTTTGCAAGAAAGTGTCTCTTATAAGTATCATAACTGCCTACGATATTTCATAATCATCATCACGGAACTTTCGCGAGAATATCTCTTCTCCGTATCCACTGGTGCATGATATGAGCTTTTTGATATGTTAAATATTCTGACGTCCTAGAAAGTTCGGGTTTCTCAAGTAATGGAAAATGTTGATTTTATGCATGTCTTAGAGCTTGTTCATTTATTAGAGTAAGGTGGGGCAAAAGTTCGACCATCGTTGAAAATTCAATATTTTTCAAAAAACTACGGTAGATAAAAATAAACACCTTTTGGTGATTCTACCATCTAGTGAACTCAAACTTTGCTGAACAAAGTTACGCCACATGTTTTATTTCAATTTTAAGTTACAACACGTTTTGTAAGTGTTTTCAGCGAATTGCGTCCAATTTGAACTCTTGTCCCACCACTATCCATTTTGAGTTGCAACACTTTTTGTATGTGTGCGTCTTATTCGTCCTCTTGCCCCACCACTGGGACAAAAGTTCGAATCTAGTGTTTGTCGAAATTTGCTAACCGTTGCACACTATTTTAACACTTTGGTAATAAGAATACCTGAAACCAATTAATATTTGAGGTTGTAGCTGGAATACACTTTAAAATTGTATCTCGAAATCTTGCCCCATGACTCAAAATCTTGCCCCACAATTCGAACTTTTGCCCCACTATGTGTGAAATATGATTTCCAAATCTTTTTTTGCAAAAACTTATACATGCCTAAGCATCCTCAAAGTATACCTACCCAAGTAACAATTTAAATTCCTTTTAGATTTGTTTATTTTTATGGAAGCTTTATCATAGCATGAAGAATTCATGAAACATTTATAGTTGTTTTTATCAAGAGAAAATAATCTCCGTTCGTATGCGGTTTTTAGGTTTTCTTCAAGGTTATTTTGAAAACTCCGCATAAAACAACTTGATTCCCTAAGGCATTTGATCTTATTATGAGTTTTAAGACGTATTTGAAGTTATTTTCAACACATAACATCAACAAACTTTATTAAAAGTTTATGCTTCGTTTATTCAAGTACAATTCATCTGAGTTATTCTCCTTTAAAAACTTCTTAAAGCTTTCAATTCTAGAGCCACTAGCGGAGTAATAAAATCTTATTAATTCAAATAATAAATTATGCAATAAATTGGCTTTTTTATGCAAATATAAACACTCAAACATTTTTGCTCACTGTTAATTTTGCCGTTTTGGTGCTCAAAAGTAATTATATCGACGAAATATTCATTTTATAGCCAACCAAAAATGCGAGTAGCTTGCTGAGGTCGACCAACCATCAGCCAGTTACTCACACAGGCCACAGCAGCTTAAATCGAAACTAAAATGGGTACTTACTGTGACTCTTCTCGTGCGTATGCTAAATAGTGTAATATGTACTAGTAAGTTTTAGAAATGCACTTATTAAATAGACGAAATTATAATAGAATTGGCAGTTCCTGAAGCAAAATGTACAGAAACAACTTTCTAGCTCCAAAAAGGTAAACAAACAATTGTCAAAGGCTGTTACTCTTGAATAAAACGAATAAGTTTCATTTAAGACGAACAAATCTGCCTTAAGATCATCACTAGTAAAAACAATCTTCAATAAATGCTGTAGATTTCATGCAAGGTGACTTGGTTCCATCATTGTTTTGAGGTGGTTTGGATTAAAGGTAATAACAATTGATGGCGGCTGCATGAGTTTTGTTCGCCTGGAACGGCAGCCATGTTTAGAAAGAATTGAAAAAGTGGCGTAGCCTTTTGTTTTTACAGGAAATTTATGTCTTCGTATATTAATGAATGATATTATTTTTGAGGCGCTTTGTTATTTTCGTATGTTTTGGGTGGCATATCAACGACAAAGTGGGTATGGCACGGAAAATTTTGATTCCCTGTCATCAATGATCTGTCAGGCAATTTTGATGCATTAGCCATTTCAATTTGATGAAAATTAATTCGCAGTTCAATTAACATTTCATCCATGAAACACAACTAGTTCGCATCTGCATAATGCTGAGGTAAAAGATTTCATTTATCATGCACTATTAGCATTTTTGAGAAAGACAGCTAAAAGATCAACATGCTTCAAGCTATTCTTGTTAAAGTTTTATGAAGTTCTTATAACCAATCATCAGTGTTAGTACATAAATACAACTAGTTTCAAAGCAGTCTTCAAAACCAGTCTTGAAGATCTCCTGAAGAGTGGGCCAGATTAGTCTTTTGGATAGTTTATACCTATTTTATCTCGAATTTTCAGAACAAAGAGCTTTATAGCTAAGTTTTATTATTCAATCTTAGAAATTACTTCAGGATTGCCACAAAAGTATAATTGTTACTTGGGTAGTTATGCCCCAAAATAAAAGACCAAATTCGAATTTATTACAATTCCATGCGTTGAAAGTACCATCGCAAATTACAGTTTTCTCAAAATTCAAAACCAACATTTAGTCATAACTTTTTTGAAAAATCAATCAATTTTCATATTTTTGGGAGTGAAAGACTCTTAATCTAAAAGGTTTCGAACAACTTTGACACCCGAAAGAAATTATTTGAATTGAGCTCAAAAACTTCAAAAGATACTCTTACCCCTCTCGAACTGTAGCCCCACTTTACTCTATGTATGGCCATAGGGTACTTTAGAAGATTACTATTGTAGCTCTTCTAAGGATTTCACTAGAAGTTTTTCCAGAGATCTTTTCGAGCGTTTTCTCGACGGCTCCTACTTGAATTTTAACTGATGATCGTCTAGGCTAATATTAAAATACTTCTCCAAGAGCCATAAATCAAATTTCCCCTGGAGCTCTTTCAAAAATTGTGATTCAGCAGTTTCTCTAGGGATTTCTTCAGGAAGGCCTTCGATGATTCCTATAGTAATTTTCTTTTATAGATTCCTACGGCATGACATAACAATTTCTTCAAGAATTCTTTTAGGAATTTCTCTACCGATTTTTTCAGGAAATTTTCCAAGGGTACCTGCTGAAATTTCTGCAATAATTACTTCAGACAGGAAACCTTCAGAAATTTCTCCAACATTTTTTTCAAGGGTTCCTCCTGAATTTCTTCGAACAATTTCCCCAACGATTACTTCAGGAATGCCCATAGTATTTGTTCAAAAATTTTCTGAGTTTTACTTATACATTCCTCTACGCATTTCAATAAAAATTTCCTTCCTCAGAATTCCTCCAGAAATTCCATGAATAATTTCCTTAAGGAATTCTTAACAAATTCTTCCAAGGAATCCATCAGGAATCCCTCCAAGGATTCTTTCTCGCAAGTTTGCAACTATTACATCATGGTTTTTTTTTTTCAGGCATCTTCGTGATGATTTAAGGTTTTTATCTAATTTTCGTCTTCCTTAGCACCGACCAATAATGATCGAGTTTATTCTTGCACTTCGCCCAATGCCTCATTACCACTTAGGTATCATTTGCTAATTTATAAGTTAGCTTTCATATTACGTAAAAATATTTTGTGAAAGTACAATAATTTCCTTAAAATAACAAGATTGAATAATCGTCCTTCGAATTCTGTTTCCGTCTTGCCCACGTCTATTTCGGGCGAAACCCGAATTGAATTCCGGGCACACTTTCTACGTGACACTATGGTACATAGGATGGTCAAAAATTATGATTGGACCGTAGGTGTTTATTCGAAAAGTTTATCTAATTCTTCGCAACGCAAATCAAATCATGTTTTTGAAGGGTGATTGAACGGAAAGCTTTTAAAGTAAGGTGAATGTAGCTTGAGAATAACGGCCAAGACATTTCAATTAATATTTTTACCCACCAGATTATTATACGCCAACACAGTGCAACACGGAAGTCATTCTCTGTGATTGTAAAATACGATGTTTCGTATACAGAAAATCCACGCACACTTGTGCTTGCATCCTCCCTAGACGATGAAAGCTTGTTGTTTACATTTTACCGACGAGGAAAAAGTGATTTATTCGAAAAATTGAACAGCTTTTGCTGCATTCTGCAGCAGTAAAATCCAACTTTGAAGTGCTACAGAGCTTTTGTTGGTTCAACAAGTGCATCAGGTGAAGTGAAAATTGAACGGTGATGAGGATCAGCTGGATTAGCTGATGCTTGTGAAGTCGCAAGTGGAGTGAAATTGAAACGTGAAGTTTTGCGTAATTATTCAATTTCCAGTGCTACACACTAAGATGAGCTCGGCAAACGCCGGCACCGCCGTGTCTTAGTAAATATTTATACTGAATCTCGGTAAAAAATAACGCTTATAGCTGAATTTCGGCAAAACATTTTCTGAAACTCAGCAAACAAACAACACGATTGCTGAGATCTCGTTGGAAAACGAGTTTGCTGAGCGCTCGGCGGTGCCAATCTCGGTTAAAAGCAAGCCAAATTGCTGAGATTCAGCGAAAAAAATTAAGTGTGTAAGGAGGGTGTTTATCGATAGTTTACATCTTTTTGCTTCCATCTAATGAGGCATCGGCAGAGGTAAGTGAGTATATCTGAAATGATTTGTTATTTTCATTCTGAGGAGACGAATATTAGAGCATGCGACGAACTAAATTTTTTACCCTACCAATACAAAAAGGTCATTGGAACACTAAGCGGAGAAGTAGCTTTTATCCAAGTTTGGACGTTATACCATTTTTTTTAGAAACTTTTGCATTTCCCTAAGTACTCTCTTCAGGGAACTTTAGAAATTCTTCCAAGGAATTCTACTGAAATTTGCTCATGTATTCTTCCAAGAATACAGTGATTTAGAAATTCCTCCCCTACTGACAACTTCGGCAAGGATTATTTGAAGGACTCCTCTAAGGAATTTCTCCACGGGTTGCTGCAACTTGTTCAAGAATTTCTTCAGAAATTATCTCAAAAATTTCTTCAAGCATTGCTCTATACATTGTATGCCCAACTACTGATAGGTTTCCGATCGTAACCACTCCTCCATTCGAAACATTTTTGTTGGATACTATGCCTGTTAGAAATAGACTATCTCTTCGATCGGTTTTCCGTACGACCAAAAAAAGTGCAATTGTTCTGTTCGAGTGAATAAAGTGTTTAGTTCATCCGTGAATCGAAATGTTTTCGTAGTGACCGATATCTCCGCGGACTTCCGAAACACTCTATGTGCGAATACAGATTTCTACACAAACTCCTGCGTAGAAGTAGTGAATCCAAAATTTGAAAGTCATTAGCTATCTGTGTCATCTTACCTGAAGACGCGAACTTTTATGATTATTTAAAACAAACTTCATGTCTGTTGTTCAACGGAGACGCTTGGTCGTTGATGCCTCTACACTGAATTATGTTTTACACGATAGATAAGTCGGCGTACAAAAAATCGTGTTAATATATCCTTAACTTTTTTCCATTATGCTTCCAAGGACAGTAAAAAAGATCTTTTGTTTCAAGAAGAGCTCCAGAGGAAAGGAATGGTGGCCAGGAAAGAAAAATCTTCCCAAATGCACATCGCGTAACTTCGAGAATATCGCGTTAAAATGAATACAGTGTATTATTACCAGACTCTTGCTCCCATTTTTCAAACCGCTGAAAATGCATTAGTTTTGAAAATGTCCACTACATGCAATAAATTCTGTCTAGATACTGATAGGCTTTCAATGTTGTCAAGTGTAATCAACATAGAAAATGTGAAAAGTTTATAAAATTGCATTGAGAACCAATTCTTATAGCGATATATTGATAGCTGTTGATGCTCCACAACATACAATACTCATCGATTCGTATCATCAAATCATCATATGGATGTGGTATCGTGCAAAAAATAGATCGTAAACCAAAATGATGCGCTTCGATTTTGAATGCCTGTCTGGGTAAGAAAGGCCAGGGACGGTGTTTATTTTTTGCTCTCGGAGCATCTTGCATCTTTTGCAACCTTCAAAATTTTCAGCACGACAGCAATCCCATCACAGTGATTTGACGAAGAGAATCGCCACCGCCACCATTCGTGGTGGCAGTTGAATGACCATTTTAAATTTGCGTCAATATGCTCGAGATTGGATGACGCTGGCCTTGGCCAAAACCAAGCAAACTTGGATGGATTATGTTGGTGGTGTGGAGAAACTTTAACGAAACAAACAGGTTCTTGGGATGGTTGAGAAAAATCAGTTTATTGTTTGACGTCAATTGGTCACGCGAAATGACCGGGACCTTTGTTTGGTGTCAATGCAAATTACAATTCAAGTCTTTGGGAGAGTCGTTGACTAATCGAAATAGAAAAATAATAAGTTTGATCTGCCTATTGGTCAAACAAGTTTGAAACCAATATATCTACATGCAGAATGAGAAGTTTACATGGATTAAGGGTGAAAATTAATACGTTTTGTGAAGATTTGTGTAAATTTCATTAAAGTCATGGTTGCTTAACCTTCTCAATGCATTACATTAGGAACAGCTCACTGGCGAAGGGCACGGTTTAGGTCAAAAATGACCCCAATCCACAATGAGGATTATATTTAAAGTTTACAAATCCAATCAGCTTTTATGAGAGATCAATAAACATAACTGTGATTGTTTTATGGTGTTACTGACTAATGTCACAATATATGTTGTGTATGTATGATTCAAAATTACCTGATATAGAATTAAAATTTCTGCATTCCATTATTGTGTGAAATTCATAAGCATGTGTTCAATCAATTCCATTTGTTTTTCAACTATGCATCGTACAGTGTTCATAAGCAATTCCAATCATGATCTCATATGAGAAATGATCAGATGCCAAGCAGTATCGATGTCTTCGCCTGAACGTACAAATGTCCAATGTCCATTTGTTTGAATCGTCTTGTACAGGTGGACGTGTGAGAATAAATACCACTTGCATTGATCGTGTGCACCATAGAGAGACGTGACTACAGACCAGCTGCCAACCTAGACTCTAAGTCATCCTCCCATATTATACTAGACGAAACGATGCGGTGTGGCCACTTCATCTGATGGCCGGCTCACTTTACGGGTCAAAGATGTGTGTGGGGAAACATCTGACGGGTTTCTGGCTCTGGGCCGTATTGGTTAGGCAAATACCTACTAAACGCTGCCGGAGGCCGGCCCAGTCGGAACCGGTTTTCGAGTACACCTCGGCCGCGTCGTCGAGTAGTATCTGGTCTCTGATGGTGGCTGCTGCTGCTCGAGTCCAAGGCTCGGTGTTAGTAATTGAGTCGAAAAAAGTGTCTTGTGTTTTAATTTTCAGACAAACGACGCATAGATGTGGAAGCGTTAATTGTTTAAGCGAAAAAAAAGCGATGGTTGCCAAGCAGAATTGACTTTGATGTAAATTGATTTATGGTTTCAGGTGTTCGAACTTTCCAGAGGTTATGAATGGTTGGACTTATCCAGGACACCTGGCTGATATCAATCAGATAAATAATACAAATCATCAACAGCAAGATGTTAGATTCGCGATGAATATTAATTTGGATTTTTATTGTTACGCGTCTGTGCCTTGCTTTGAAAGCGAAAGCATGCGAAATTCGTTTTGCCTCTTTATTACATAATGGCTTCGTATTTGTAATATGTATATGACACATTCTACGGGCCCCGTATCATGTATACCAATTTTTCAAAGTTGAGTTATGGCATATTTGACATTTTTATCACATTCTACATTACTTTTGACTTCCAAAAATGTATTCGACATGATATTAGTGTGACAATAAATATAAATTGAACGACGATTAAGATTAACATTAAAATCGTGATTTTAAGTCTTTTAGGCACACTTTTCATCCAAACTTTCGTATTTTAAACACCAACACACTGATTTTTCAAAAGTCTTCCATCATTTGTAGATAAATATATGTAGATTTTTTAGCATAAAAGGATTTTTAATCGGAAGACTTTACAACTCTGAAATATGGCTGATCATAGTATGGGTTTTTATTGCGTTGTAACGTCACGAAAAATCAACATTTTTAAATTTTATTCAAATACGGAAAACGTTACAAATATGAAATTTTGTATGCTCTTTGTACTCGAAAAGATCTTTCAAATGAGATTAAAAAAAAGAAAATCGGTTCACGGAAGCCTGAGTTTCACCTGGTTGAAGTTTGCGTTGTAACGTCACGAAAAAAAGTTCTGTGGAAAAGACCAAATCTTTCTTGCTTGGACGGCTTCTGAATTGGACAAACGTAGTTCTATATTCAAAACAGTTTCGTTCTCGTTGTGTATGAGCTCTTTTTCGAGATATCGTTTATAAATTGCGTACCATTGCCGGTTAATAAACTACGTAGACTTTTGAAGGACGGGGGAGATGGTATTTGGCCAAAATCTACAATGTAATTGTACTGTGATATTGTAAAATTTTTTAATCGTAATCTAATACCACTCAAACCGAAAATTTCTGTGATATGAGTGGCCAACAGACGAAACACTGACGAAATTACAAAATTATTAAGTTGGTCAAAGACTTACAGTTTGATTTAAAGTTCCACCAACAAGCGGCGCTAGAGAACTTACAAATTTTAAATTTCATACATCTCAGGATTCGTTTTACATAGAAATACGATTTCTTCGGCAAAGTTGTTTGGTAAGTAAAGAACTTGCAGTTGATTTAACAATAGATGCAAGATTTTGCCACTAGAAGACGTGAGTTTCCATTTTTGAAAAAGCAGGCAAGGGATTAGAAATTCTTGAAAAGTATTCTACAAGCTGGAACTTTTTTCACTTTTGACATATTGTATTGAAATCAAATTGTAATCAAAGATCAATATATAATTCTCAACTTTCAAAATTTAATTTAGTTTGATTCACTTATTCCTTAGATATAAGAGTTAATAGAACACAGTCAAAAATATGATTCTGCTTAAAGCGCTCCATCTTTGTGTAGAGCTAACCAACCAAGTCCAAAATTGTAGAAATTACAGATAACAAGATGAGGAACTGTCAGTCAAAATTTGAGAATTTTTGATATATTTTATAAAAAGTTACGGCTTGTTGAATGTGTTTTGGGTAATTAATAAAATTGGCATGCTTTTGAAAATTTGCAACTACCACCACTGTGTGGCAGAAATTAATACCTTACGGTTATTAAACTGAAAGTCTAGTGATCTATCAAACAACTTTAACGAAGCAACCATCTTTCCAGTTAATCACGATCCTGAAATAAATAAATCTAAAAATGTGTATGCCCTCTAGCGCCTCCTAGTGGGAGGATTTGAAATCATACGGCCCATCAATTGAAAGTTCTTGACCAACCAAACAATTTTGTCGAGGACACCAACTGTCTAAATAGTTAGGATCTTGAAATATATGGGATGGATATTACGTCAGTGTTACATCTATTTTTGATATACCGTCGTTGGGGGTGAGAATGGGTCAAAAAATGATACTCAAAGATTGTTTGTTAAATAACAAATGCAATTGAAGTCGGAATAACTTGGTATGTATACTCTCCTATGTGGTAATGATAGTTTAGCAAGAAAGTATCACGTTATATGAATTGCTTACTAAACTACAAATGATTGAAAATTGACCCAATCTCACCCCTTAGAGGGGGTGAGAATGGGTCAAAGTATTCGAAATCACCTATCTAAGCATATAAGTTAATTTTATTGATAATATCTAGTAAACCTACCTAAAACATAATGGAAAACATGACGAATAAAAACATAGGTAATTTTAAAAGATGACTATTCCACCTAAAAGGGCTAATACAGCCGAAAAAATGGTAGAAATTTGATAAAACAACGTTTGTATACTGAATCACTATTTTTAGCCATCATAATCATCCTCATTAAGAGTTCAAACCTCCATTAGAGGAGGGCGATTACAATAAGGGGGGGGGGGGGGGGCGAATTGAAAGATTGATTGTTATAAAAACATGATAGTTTTAGTATACTGCATAAGAAATGTTTAACCAAACCCTCCGTTATAAACTGTACATGATCATTGGCTTCTATATTGCTCGTTCAAATATTATGGCCAGTCTATTTTGTGAGCTTACGATATTGCAGTACACTAAAGATTAGCTGATGATTAGAGGAGCTGTTATAAATTGTTATAGGTACTAAACGTATTACCACACTCGTTTGACACTTCTCAACATATTTTTGAAAGAAAGCGTGCTTTTATGAAGATACGGCGAACATGGCACCACTCTAACGTCAAATGGGGACTGGATAACAAGTTGAATTTTTAGTTAAGGTTATGTGCACTCGATAACTTGCTTGACCCAATCTCACCCCCATTCCTAATATTTAGACATAGGGTCGAAAATATGGAGTTTTTAAATAAAAAGAGCAATGACAGCCCGCTTTTTTCATTACATCAACCAGGTAATACCTACAGCTAACCACCTATAAGTAAATTTATGATTAGGTACTTGTTAGGTACATTACGAAGGAGAATTTTTTTCGGAGTGATTTACTAGTAGTTTCATCATATAAGTTTGGCCACAAATTTAACAAAAAACGATTATTGCAAAACATCTTATTCTGCATCATGACGTGTAAAAACATCTCCTCTTTGAAATAATATAAAGTTTTCAATATAAATTAGCGATATTTGATGAGCTATTTCAAATTTTATGTTTCTCCGTTTTGACCCAATCTCACCCCCCAGACCCATTGTCACCCCCATCGACGGTAGTTGAAATTTTGAAAAAATAATGCACTTTATATTTATTCATTTTAGGGCCCATATAGCCGCGGCGGTAAACGCACGGGTATTCAGCATGACCATGCTGAGGGTGACGGGTTCGATTCCCGGTCGGTCCAGGATCTTTTCGTAAAGGAAATTTCCTTGACTTCCTTGGGCATAGAGTATCTTCGTGCCTGCCACACGATATACACATGCAAAATGGTCATTGGCAGAGGAAGCTCTCAGTTAAAAACTGTGGAAGTGCTCATAGAACACTAAGCTGAGAAGCAGGCTTTGTCCCAGTGAGGACGTTACGCCAAGAAGAGGAGGATTTATTCAAAAAATATTCAATATGTTGTAACTTCTTATAAAGTGCCCAAAGATTTTGCCAAAAAATAGTTTCTCAACTAATCAAAATTTGTTGAAAACTTTTTGAGAAGTTCTAAACTATTGTTAACTCTTTATAAGCGTCGCCCAGTGTGTCTGAATCTCACATCCAATAGTAAATCAGCTGTAAGTTTTTGATTCATCAAAAAAATTTGCCAAAGACACTAACCCTCGAAGTAATTATGACTCTGACATATATATGATGGATTTTTTTTGTCAGAATAAGGTCTATTTGTTTCTGGAATCACAGAAATTAATGCACCTAAGTGGTATGCAGATCCTCAGGTATGTCTTTGGTTCAATAACTGTTCGCACATCTTAAAGCGTTTTTAATTGAATCAATGACATTGCATAAATTATTGAAAAAAAAATGTTTAATTCGACGGCGTGATTAGTTTTATGCTGCAAAATCTAAATATCTGGCGGTGCGAAGTAAAGAATATCAACGGTTTAGTCTTTGGGACAATAATAGATGAATAAGGGTGGTACTAGGCCGAAGTTGGGTACCATTAACCTTCATGAAGGTGTTTTCATACTGTGGATAGTAATAACTTGGCCCTCCGAGCCATTTATCACAAAACGGATTTTTAATAGAATAAAGTTCCCCTTGAAGCAGTGAAAATAATGCAATGATATATTGACAAATTCGGGTAAATTTGGCTGATTATTCTGATTCTAACATGATGTGCATTTTCGTGACGTTACAACGCGAGCAGAACCCTGTTTGAAACTGAACGGGCGTTGTAACGTCACGAAATGTAAAAGTCGATTATTCAAAAACAAATCCGAAATTTAAATGTTTTATTCCATTGAATTGAAGAACAAACCAATAAGTTTCAATGGTGGAAAAAAAATCAGAATATCATAAAAATCCGAGCAGATTTTTTAAAATGTTGGTAGCGCGTTAGAGAGGGTCGGATTCTAGCGCGTTGTAACGTCACGCTACAAATACGCATTTTGAACACGTTTTTCTGATGAAAACTAAATGTTCAATAGGTCAAATATATCAGAAATTTTACAAGGAATCCGAATATGAAAAAATATTTTGCGATTTACGCTCGTTTTCATGAGTTATAGAGGAAAATCTGACTACGAGTGCGTCAAAACGTTGTAACGTCACGGTAGAATGTGTCATATTTCGTTTAGATAATATGCTAATCTGATTTTCCACAAATGGTGGATCTGCCCGACGGTTTTTCACTGTCTTCGGTTGCCAACTCAAGATTACCATTCTCTCTAGTATTGGTAAAATGGAATCAACACATATGATCATTTATGTTTTTATGATGCAATGTTATAATTTGCACATGGAATATAAGAATACCTTTTAATAGTATTCTAGTTTGCAGATATACTTGACAAATTTTTAACCTTTTTTACGATTTTTCGGACTATTCCAGCGTTCGGTGAAAATTCACATTCGCTATTTCCATAACGCTTGGTGGTTTAGGGGCAATAGCAGAAGGTCCTGAGCTCAATTCCTAGCCCGTTCCTTTCCTACTACTCCGTATCTATCTATCTACTCTTCTTTACATATACCTACAACTTACGCTGTGATGCAAAGTTGATCTGGCAAACATGCGATGGATGCGATGACTCTAGTTTGTTTTATGAATTGGCCCCAAATTTTTGACACGGGACTACAGATATGTTCGATTTGCGTACACGAAGTACCAAACGTTTTCGTTCACAAGTGTGGGAATGATAAGTCAACAAAAATGTTCCAAACTGATTGAACAGAGGCAACTGTGTAAATATGGTAGGGATCGCTGTCCGATCACATTGTAAAAGAAAAAAGGTTTATACTTTGTGTACGAACAATTCTGCATATTTGCCGTTCCGTTTCAACGTTTTATCTCAATTTATATTCAAATCATAGTTTTGGCATATTAAAGCTGAGAATGTTGCATGGAAAACGGCGATCATCAGATCAGGTTATTAGCCATCGCTAGAACAAGAACCGGGTTTAAAAACCCCGTTTCTCTGCCTTCCAACTTCACAGCACAACGTTAACCAAACACATCATGCCCACTAGCTATACTACCAGCGAACTTTACTGTATCATCTTCAGAATGATCAAAACACAATTCATCACCTTACGCCTGGCACCAACGCACCAATGTAAACTCTCTGCCACACAACCATTACTCAACACACTCGAACATCCCAGCATGAACTTGCGCAGACGCAGAAGGCTCAACGGTCTACTGTACGGAAGCGATTGCAATCATTAATTCCTTTCCCTTTTCCACATTGACCTGCAATCTGACGTAGTAGGCGCCATTCTCGCTTAACAATAGAAGATAACCAACACTCACACACACTGAAGATACTAGAGCTATCTCATGCATTTCTTGTGTGAGTAGCTAACCTGACGATACTGGAGCAGCAACTATCGGTGGACAATCCAACTCTAGCGCAAGCTGTGAATAATCTTTTTCACAGTTAAATAGTCCAAAATCATATTTATATACGATAAGCGCCTTTAAGAACAAAGACTCGGTTTGTTTTGTTTTTTTTATAGTGCGTTTCTAACCATTCTGGAGCAACATTTGAAAAGGGCATACACGCATTGGTAAACAATGACTTCACACGTCGCTCCTGAGCCCCCATGAGTTTATTCACACAAACTAAGACCGTTATCAGATAGAGCGTTTACGGAGCGTTTCGGAGCGTCTACGGAGCGTTTTCGAAAAAGGCATAAGACCTCTTGGGCCCCCAAGCAACACACATGTCATATAATAGTTACGGCAGCGCAAGTTTTGGTTGTATAGCAGTTAATTTGACGTAATTTCAACATCATGTTAAAATAATGTCAAAATATCTTTTATACAACCGAAACTTGCGCTGCCGTAACTTTAATATGACATGTGTGTTGCATGGGCCCTTTTCAAATGTTGCACCAGAATTATGCTGTATCATTACTAGCACAAGCAGCTTGGCAGTTTCTCATAAAACATAGAGTAATGCGGGGCAAAAGTTCGCACCTAACAGACTTCACAAAATAACTAATAAACGAAAAGAAAACAATATCATTTTTCTTCGTTAAAAGGGTCCCTATCATGTTGCCTTCAAAATGTAGTACTAGATTTTTTCGCATTACTTTTGTAGTTTTAGTAATACAATTTTTAATACAAGTACTCCAATGCGAACTTTTGCCCCATAGTGGGGGCAAAAGTTCGCATTATGCGGGGCAAAAGTTCGCACCTTATACAGGGTAGTTTATTTGTGTGATGTTCTTTTATTGAATGTTAATTCATGTTCGTCTTTTCAATCTAGCCATGAAATCTGTTTCCTTCTGTTTTTAGCATTACGGCCCAACTGGAACAGGTCATGTTCAGCTTTTGTGTAGAATGTGTTTTATGACGACTTCCACAACTATTAACTAAGAGCTGTCCTTTCCAGCGTTACTGAAAGTTGCCAAAATACATTGTGGGGTAATCATAGAGATACATGTTGCACAAAATACATGAAAAAAAAAACAAATATGCAGCAAAACTGTTAAACAGGACCGTAATCGAATCTTATCCCCGTCAGTATGGTGATGAGTTATAGCTGTCAATTTACAAACTAAGCTATGAAAGACCCCGATAGAGTAGATGAACATAAGAACTTCAGAAACATACGAAAAGACACGATGAGGATGACGAAGAAAATGTTTAAAAATGTTTTTTGACCATTTTTCATTTCTTGATTTAAATGGTTGAATATAAAGTTTGCCTTACAAAGGAACTTCTCACAAAACTAAGTTCAAACCCTCTGCCGGAACAATTTCAGGGTGCATACTACACATATTATACATATATAGTAGTTTCTATACGAAATCATCATTGCTTCAAAGATTCTGTAATTATATTGATGTACTAGATTCAGAAATCTAGTGCGAACTTTTGCCCCACTGTCGAGGTTTTAACAATGTCCCTTTCTGCAAGAAGCATTAGTAGTTTATTGTTTATTCGAGTGCACCTCTCGAACTACTATGGAATAACGATTCTCCGACGTCAAGAGGTTATGAGATTTTTCTTCTTCTTGTTACTACAAATTCTTATTCCAAAAGGTCCAAAAATTCTATCAAAACACCTCGAAACACATTTTTTTGCATAACTCTGCCAAACCATAACGAAATCAATCCAATTTTTATTGAAGAGTAACTGACCTGATTATGTGTCAAACCCATACAGATTTGTTTGGGTTCTTAACTTGTGCTCAGAAAAAGACCCACTGCGAACTTTTGCCCCGTGCGAACTTTTGCCCCGCATTACTCTAATTCGTTTTGGGTAAAATGTTTTTTTGTACCTTTTAATTTTACCATCTAATCCAGACAAATACGCATATTTGGACTAGCACTTGCAGTCTTCCTCAGTGTCAGTTACCCACTTAGAGATAATCTGAATCTTCATTGGATAAAAATTCAAAATGGTATGGTTTTGGTGCCCGTAACTATTTTTATATTTGTATGATATTTTAAGCGATATAACTTCGTTCTGGGGACCATAAGCATTGTCCGGAACTTGGTCCGGAAGCATTAACACATCTTTAGAATTATTATCCAAACATCATCACAATGGCAAAAGATATAGCATATCCACCTTCGCAAAGTATTAGATTGAGTATTAGATTTGTTTGTAAAAACAGGAAAAAAAAACTTCCTTAACCTGAATTTGACATGAAAAAATAAAGGTAGTAGCCAATTTTTGGAGCAGTGAAAGAAATCATAAGGATACAGTACTAGACACAATAAAGTACGTATTGGTCAATTTTCATACAAAATTCTCAAGTTTGGAGCTCTGAATCTCAGCTTGCAACATTTTTTTTAATCCTCGTTTATCGTTGTTCTTCAGATACAAAAAAAAAAACGAAATAAAAAGAAATAGACAAATTCGACAACGAAAAAAGCTGTTATTGGACTTCCAACATATTTCCAACCCACGTCTAAACAGCACTCAAGTTTCATATATATATAAGCTATTTGCTCAATAGAACAAAAGTCCGTTTAAAAATATAAAAATAAAGGGCTTTCCTCAGCCGAGGCGAGGTGAACCAGTATCATTGAGAACAACTTTTACCACACAGCCCGCGTTGTTAACGGTGTTTAAACATAAACAGCTATATGCTATATCTGCTGCAGCCACACAGTCTTGTTACAAAGCTTGTCCAATTAGCGAAACTAAGTGCGCTGAAATCGTTTACAATGTTGATCAGGGCCTTTCTTGCGTATGCGTTGTGATTTGGTGGTACGTTTTCTAACATTTTTTTTTGCGATATGATCAAACATGCGTCGAACCGAAGGACCTTCAAAATTATTAAAACGGGGGACTGTTGTACAGGCAGTATTACTGCGAGTTCAATAGCTCTTTTATGATTTAGACTGATTTCCCAAGCAGAGAGCAAATTGAAATGGTGTTTTAATTTTGCAATGTTGAGGTTGCCCTTAAGGAGGAGTCCTCCCACCACTAATGTGGTCCTAAGTTGTAGACGAACTTCTAAGAAGCTTGACGGAAAGAGATTTCGAAGTTGTGGGCTTTGCAGACGATATAGCCATTACAGTGAGAGGAAAGTATGACGAATCTGTTTCGGATAGAATGTGAACTAAAAATGGGAAGGATGTAAACTATCACACTCATGGTGTATTAAGGAGGGCCTTAGCATCATACCGTTGAAAGTAGTAATTGTTTCTTTCACTAAGAGAAGGAAGATCAACCTATGAGCTTTTCGGCTTGAAGCGATACAAATTCATCCTAGTGATTGAGTCACATACTTAGGTTTGATTCTGGATACAAAACTAAACTGGAATGCTCAAACTGAGTCCGTTAACGGTAAGGCAACACGTGCGTTTTGTTTATGCTCCAAAACTATTGGCAGAAAATGGGGCTTCAAACCAAAAATGATAATGTGCATTAATATACTGCCATAACCCGCGCAAAGCCTAAAGTGACGTATGCTTCGTTTGTCTGGTGACCATAAACAAAAGGGGCTACCACTCAATCAAAGCTTACGCAAATTCAACGGTTTGCGTCCATTGTGGTCCATTGCTATTACAGGAGTGATGCGCAAAAACTTTAGATGTGATTCTCAATCAGTTACCTGCATTTGCATGAGTACGTGCAATTAGAAGCAGAAAAAAAATTGCTGAGACTTACACGAGTTGAAAATTTTATGCCAGGTGATCTTGTTGGTCACCTGAGCAATTCACAATACTTCCAAAAGAGGCCAGTAATGAAAATGATTAAGGACAAACATCTTGAAATCCCGCTTCAACAGTGCATCAGAACTTCAGATGCACAAATCTCAAGAAGCAAGCTTCAAACCGCATTGCATTTTATTATTCTATTCTTACTCACTTGTAATAAGCTTAAAATAACAAGATCAGTTGCGCTGTTTACGAAGAGATTTGTGCGCTCGAAATCGTGAGTAGGTTCCAAAGTCGGCCATTGTGGCGGCCATTTTGGGATTCTAACAAGTCTGTCCTTAAACACTGGATGAAACCTGTGGAGAACTATGCCCGGGTAGAAGAAAATAACTAACGAAGATTAAATTTTGCCATTAAAAATGAATAGCTGAATGGCAGAATTTGTAATAGGTTTGTTGGGAATAAGAGCTAAAATAACTCAATAATAACTAATTTTATCCTTATAAGAACAAAAAAAAGATCATCATAATTATAAATTTAAATTTTGTCTTATGGAATGGAAAAACTGTATTGTAAGTTCAGAAATGTGTTGTCTTTGGTTTGATCTTATAAGAACAAAGTAATTTATTATTTACTTTTTTCTAGAACAAAGTTAGTTTTTTTTGTTTTTTTTTTTTAGCTTTATTTACTAATAAACCAATAACAAAATTTCCTCTTCATCAATATTCTATTTAAAATAAAATAAATACTAAACTCATCAATAACAAAACAAGTTACGATTGCAAAATATGCAATTATGATGTTATTTTGCTCAGAAGAACTTATTTTGCTATGATTACATATCAGTAACTAATTTTGAAAACGACGTATAATCAATCGTGTAGCATTGATTATACGTCTTTTTCAAAATTTGTTACTGTTATTTTGTTATTATTCAGTTATTTATTGTTATTCAATAATAACTCAAAAATAACAAATTTTGCCATGATATAATTTTTTGTTCTTAGCGAGTTATTTTGTGTTTTTCATAAATAACATAAGAATGATAAAATGACCTACGATGGAAAAATTTGTTATTATTTTGTCCTTGGTTTGTTCTTCGCCTCTACCCGGGTGATGTTCTCTGCTTGAAACAACTCGCGCAGATTGGGAAGTCGAAGGTCCCACAGTTGGTCAGGGATCTATCAAATTTTACACAGATGGCTCAAAAGTTGAAATAAAAACGGGAGCTGGAATCTACGGTCCAGGAATAAAAATTTCAATTGCGATGGAACACTATCCTACGGTGTTTCAAGCAGAGATTCTTGCTTTTTCGAAATGCGCAATTGACTTGAGAGGAAATACAGATATTTATGCAAATATGTGTATCTTCTCAGATAGTGAAGATGCACTAAAAGCATTATGCGCTTACAAATACACTTCAAAGTTTGTCTGGAAATGCATTCTTTAACTGCGCAGGTTGTGCCAAGGAAACTCAGTAAACTTATAGTGGGTACCTGGTCACTGTGGCATTGAAGGGAATGGAATGGACAGACGAGATTGTGAAATGTGGTTCCAATTTACAGTTTGCTGACCCAGAACCATTATGTGGTATATCAAACTATACAATAAAAATCAACCTGAAATGCTGGACTGAGCATAGGGTGATTCCGGTCGAATGGATGTCAAATATTAAAATCTGTTAAAACGATTTATAACACTAAATGTTTCTACAACCAAAAAGTTTTTAGGGTTCAACAAGAGAGCTTTCTGTACATACACTGATTTAGTAATTAGAACTAGCCACTACATGAGCAGGTATCACTTGAAAAATATTCAACTTCAACTTGTTGAACAAAATACCGGGAGCAACAAAAAATGAGGCACAAAAATGTGTCTCTTCATATTGATTCTTGCGATTCTTGAATCGAACCAGTTTTTTTTTTTTTTTTTTTTTTTTTTTTTTATTAGTATCTCAATCAATTTTTACATTCTTCAACTTAATCTAGGTGTTCTGTGTATTATAACACACTTTCATCCTAATTTGGTGAAATAAATTTAAGCTATTATCAATACTAATTAATAACATATTACATTTCATTTGCTGTAGCAGTTAAGATTTTTTGCAGGCTTTATTTTTCACCTGCGTGTCAGAAATACATTTTTTGATAAGTTGAAACCCTAACCCACCTTAAACTAATTATACAAAGAGCTAATCGTAGCAATAGAAGACTGCAACGATTTTTGACGAAAGTTGGCAATGATTTTAGTTGACATCTGTTCCAATGTTTCAATATTAGAAATTTGATGCAACTCATTAGTGCTATACCAGGGAGGCAACTTCAGAATCATTTTCAAAATTTTATTTTGAATCCTCTGAAGTTGCTTCTTTCTGGTATTGCAACAGCTCGACCATATTGGGACAGCGTACAACATGGCCGGTCTGAAAATTTGTTTATAAATCAAAAATTTGTTTTTGCGACAAAGTTTTGATTTTCTATTAATAAGTGGGTATAAACACTTAATGTATTTATTGCACTTAGTTTGAATGCTTTCTATGTGGTTTTTAAAAGTTAAGTTTTTATCTAGTAAGAGCCCTAGATACTTAACTTCTTCCGACCAATTTATTGGAGTTCCCCTCATAGTGACAACATGTCTACTTGAGGGTTTCAAATAAAGAGCTCTTGGCTTATGTGGGAATATGATAAGTTGAGTTTTGGAAGCATTTGGAGAAATCTTCCATTTTTGCAAATAAGAAGAAAAAATATCTAAACTTTTTTGCAATCTACTACAAATGACACGCAAACTTCGCCCCTTGGCTGAGATACCTGTGTCATCAGCAAATAACGATTTTTGACATCCCTGTTGCAAATCAGGTAGGTCGGAGGTAAAAATATTGTATAAGATTGGTCCCAGTATGCTGCCTTGTGGAACACCAGCTCTTACAGGTAATCTATCTGACTTGGAATTTTGATAATTTACCTGAAGTGTTCGATCCGATAAATAGTTTTGAATAATTTTAATAATATATAGTGGAAAATTAAAATGTTTCAATTTTACGATCAAGCCTTCGTGCCAAACACTATCGAATGCTTTTTCTATGTCAAGAAGTGCTACACCAGTGGAGTAACCTTCAGATTTATTGGAACGAATGAAATTCGTTACCCGTAAAAGTTGATGAGTAGTCGAATGACCATGGCGGAATCCGAACTGCTCATTGGCAAAAATAGAATTATCATCAATATGAATCATCCTTCTATTTAAAATAAGTTTTTCAAAAAGTTTACTGATAGATGACAGTAAGCTAATTGGACGATAACTAGAAGCTTCGGCAGGATTTTTGTCAGGCTTCAAAATTGGAACAACTTTAGCATTTTTCCATTTTTCAGGAAAATATGCTAACTGAAAACATTTGTTAAATATATTAACCAAAAATGATAAGCAACTTTCTGGAAGTTTTTTGATGAGAATATAGAAAATTCCGTCATCACCCGGAGCTTTCAAATTCTTAAACTTCTTTATAATAGATCTCACTTCGTCCAAATCAGTGCCCAATGAATTGTCGAAAATGTTCTCATGATTGAGAATGTTTTCGTATTCGCGGGCAACCTGATGTTCTATTGGACTAGTGAGACCTATACTGAAATTATGCGCACTTTCAAACTGTTTGGCAAGTTTTTGTGCTTTTTCAGAATTAGTTAATAATATTTTGTTATCCTCTTTCAGCGCAGGAATAGGCTTCTGAGGTTTTTTCAAAATTTTTGTCAATTTCCAAAACGGCTTAGAGCCGGGGTTTAATTGAGAAACTTTATTTGCAAAATTTTTGTTTCTCAATTCGGTGAAACGTTTTTTAATTTCCTTCTGAAGATCCTGCCAGATTACTTTCAAAGCAGGATCTCGAGTTCGTTGGAATTGTCTTCTTCTCACGTTTTTAAGACGGATCAGAAGTTTCAGATCGTCGTCAATAATAACTGAGTCGAATTTGACTTCACACTTTGGTATTGATGCGCTTCTAGCTTCGACTATAGTACTAGTCAAAGTTTCGAGGGCATTGTCAATATCAAAATGTGTTTCCAATGAAACATTAACATCTAAATGGCTATCGATGTATGTTTTATATGTATCCCAGTCAGCTCTGTGATAATTGAAAGTAGAGCTGATGGGATTAAAAATCGCTTCATGGGAAATTTGAAATGTTACAGGAAGATGGTCAGAATCAAAGTCAGCATGAGTAATCAATTGGCTACAATGCTGACTTGAGTCAGTTAAGACCAAATCAATTGTTGAGGGATTTCTAGCAGATGAAAAACAAGTGGGGCTATCGGGATATAGAATAGAAAAATATCCTGAAGAGCACTGATCAAATAAAATCCTGCCGTTTGAATTGGACTGAAGATTATTCCACGAACGGTGTTTCGCATTAAAATCACCAATTATGAAAAATTTGGACCTGTTGCGAGTTAATTTTCGCAAATCAGATTTAAGAAAATCTATTTGCTGGCCAGTGCATTGAAAAGGCAAGTAGGCCGCAATGAATGTATGTTTACCAAAGTTTGTTTCAACAGAAACACCCAAAGTTTCAAAAACTTTGGTTTCAAATGATGAAAAAAGTTGGTGCTTGATGCGCCTGTCAACGATGATAGCAACTCCACCACATGCTCCATCTAGGCGATCATTTCTATAAATAAAATAGTTTGGGTTTCGTTTGATTGAAGACCCAGGTTTTAGATAAGTTTCAGTAATAACTGCAATATGCACATTATTAACTGTTAAAAAATGGAATAGCTCATCCTCTTTACCATTTAGAGAACGAGCATTCCAATTTAAAATGTTCAAAAATTTATTTGGATCCATTACCAAAACGTAATCCAATTACTATTTTATTTGTAAATTTAACTCCAACTTGGACTGCTTCAGCCATAGTTTGAGTTTTGAACATTGCATCAATCATTTGTTGCAATTGTTCAGATAAAAAGTCAAAATCGGAAGCAGACATGCCTGAATCACGTGCATTTTCCGAATTTGATGTTTGGTGATAGGAATTATTTGAATTTTGCTTACCCGCAGCCACATGGGCATAGGTAGCTCGATTCGTTTGAACAAAATTAGAAATATTACTCACTCCACTGCTGGAGGGTAGATTATTCACTCGAAGGTTTGTTTGGTGGTTAACTACCTCCGGTGAATAGGTACGAGCGGTATGAAAATTATTCAACCGATCGTTGATGGAAGAATTTGTGTTGTTAGAAATTCTACCTGCAGAGTTTCGGGTACGACTAGCGTTCCCATTCATCTGCCGGGCACGTGATTCGACAACTTTTTTGCGGATAGGGCAATCCCAAAAGTTTGACTTATGGTTGCCACCGCAATTCGTACATTTAAACTTCCTGGTATCTTCCCTTACCGGACAGTTGTCCTTGGCGTGAGAAGAACCTCCACAAATCATGCATTTAGCATCCATGTGGCAATGTTTCGTTCCGTGCCCCCAACCTTGGCACTGACGGCACTGAGTTGGGTTCTGGAAATTTCCCCCAGGCTTACGAAAATGTTCCCATGTCACTTGGACAAGGAACATTTTCTTCGCCTTTTCCAAATATTTCAAGTTATTTAGATCACTTTTGTTGAAGTGAACTAAATAAAATTCTTGAGAGATACCCTGCCGAGGATTCTCAGAGCGGGTTCTCTTTTTCATTTTTATTACTTGGACTGGAGTGAATCCAAGTAATAAGTTGAGTTCAGTTTTGATCTCATCAGGTGATTTGTCATCACTAGAGAGACCTTTTAATACGACTTTGAACAAGCGTGCAGACCTGTCGTCGTATGTGAAAAATTTATGTTTCTTCTCAGTAAGGTACTTGAGAAGAAGATCCCGATCTTTCAGGGTTTCCGGCAATACGCGGCAGTCTCCTTTCCTGGCAATTTGGAAGGAAACCTTGATTCCCCTTATGGAGTTCAAGATCTCCTGCCTAAAACCAGCAAATTCACAGACGCTGACCACGATTGGCGGCACCCGTTGTTTTTTAGCAGAAATTGAAGTACCTGGGCTAGAGGCATCCTCAATTTGCTGTTCCGAAAAATTGTTCAGCGTTTCATAAGGATTACTCATTTCAACGAAATTTTCATCCGAAACAATTGTTTTAGTAGAAGGAAGCGGAGAAGCTGAAAGTTCTCCTTTCCTTTTAACTTTGCCGCGTTTAGCGACAGTTTTGAAACCGACTTTTTTGGAAGGAAGCGGTGAATTCAAGGATTCACCCTTCCTTTTGTTCGATGATGCAACCATGATTTAATTTGAAGCGACCTTCCAGGAGGTTTTTTCCCTAATCGGTGTCCAAGTAGGATTACCACCGTTTCACGGAATTTGACTTCCGTAAACGGGTCCAACGAATAATCGAAGGCACGGGTCCAGGCAAGGATCGAAAAGGAATCAGTAGGTATAAATTTAGCGCTGAAAAGTGCTATTGTGGGTAGTACTGAGAAGTACTGTTGAATTGCTTTAGGTAGTAAAACTTCCTGCAGCAGAGAGAGCTTACGTCCGCACAGCACAAGAGTACGATGCGAACTGAATCGAACCAGTTTTTTTTGGTATTCTCAACCTCTATGCACTAGGCTACTTCTTTATAAAAATAAGTTGCCACATAGATTCCAAATTACTGAGATACTTGAAATTGTAATGTTAAACTATAGCAAAGCGATAACAAAACTTGATATAAAATTTTATGAAGTTGTACTGACATCAAATTGTGCAATTTTATATGTTGGACTTTACTAAGATTGAATGCTGTTCCATATTTAGAACTCTTAAGCGAAATGATTGGTTGGAAATGAAGCTGCTGCTCTACAAAGTTTTCTAGTTACAACCTGATTAACCTGTAGTCAACATTTATCCCACGTTCCTCAGGGGAAGCCCTACTCGATCTATAAACCTTTGATTGAAGCACGATTGAAGCTAATTGAATATAACTGAAGACAATAAGATACTTTTTTAAATGTTCAGTATTACCCGTACTATTCTACAATTCAGTGCATGGGATCTACAGCCGTAACAGCAATTGTTTTTGCTATTTAAAGTTATGCAACATTACCAACCGTAAGGATTGTTATTCCGGGAAGCCTAAGATTCCTGCAGATGAAAGAACTGCATATAGCTTCATAAAGTGTGATTAAACTTGTCGAACAAATCAACGGGAGCAACAAAAATGTCTCTTTGTATTGATTTTTGTAGGTTGACGCCTTTTTTGTCTTTCGTATGTTTTCACGTTGTTATTGTTAATTGTTGAAGGTGATGATATTAACATTTCCATCATCTTAATCCTGCTAGATGTATGTCATTCACTCATGTTTACAGAGTTTATTGAAATGTAGATACATATTACAACGACAAAACTCCAGAACAGTTTGGCCGATGCTGAAGACCTATACAGTTATAACAAGTTGTATCAATAAATTCATGGGTATTAGTTGATTATGCATTAATGCTCTGAATGGCAAATATGACTACTATCACGAGTGTAGATCTGAAGTTCTGCTCCTCGTATTGTTTGGTTGATCTGAAACATCCCAAATTAACTGTTGTATGATTTACACAATTCTAAGGGGGTCATAGATTATAGTAAGACAATAGACTACTGTACAGCTGTAGAAATAAACTCCAGGACAGTGTGGACAACGATACTCTATAAAATGGGTATGACTACTGTTACGATTTTAGACCTGAAGTTCTGCTTTTGGTGGTGGTTTGATTGATCTGGAATATTCCAAAAGAATTTTGGATTGATGATGCAGATGTCAAGGACTAGAATCCAAGACAGTTTGGATGACGAATATCCCAAAAGTTCTTCTTCTTCTTTATGGCCCTACGTCCCCACTGGGACTTGGCCTGCCTCACTTTAACGTAGTGTTCTTTGAGCACTTCCACAGTTATTAATTGAAGGGTTTTCTTTGCCTGCCATTGCGTGACTTTGTATATTGTGAGGCAAGTACAATGATACACTATGCCCAGGGAATCGAGAAAATTTTCCGACTGGAACTGGAATCAAACCCGCAGTCTCCGGATTGGCGATCCATAGTCTTAACCACTAGGCTAACTGGAGACCCAAAAGTATTTAACAGTTAATATCAGTCCTCAGGTAGGTTCAGTAGTTTTAGTTGATTATGTAGTATGTCACTGTATAGCGTATATGACTACTGTTACGAGTGTATATCTGAAGTTCTGCGCTTCAGAATAGTTTGGTTGATCTGAAACACCCCAAATTAATATTGGAATACCTAGTTTTTCTTTTTCTAGTGGTTTGGTTGGTCTGAAATATACCAAAAGAGTTTTGCAATGACTTATGGAAATTTTATGCGGACATAGATAATAGTTGAAAATGTGATGTTGGAGCTTATTTTTCTTCTTCTTCTTCTTTTTTATGGCTCTACGTTCCCACTGAAACTTGGCTTGTCTCTCTTCAACTTAGTGTTGTTTGAACATTTCTACAGTTATTAATTGAAGAGCTTTTCTTTGCCTGCCATTACATGATTTTGTATATTGTAAGGCAAGGACAATGATACACTGTGGCCAGGGAATCGAGAAAATTTTCCTGACTGGAACGGGAATCGAACCCGCTGTCTCCGGATTGGCGACCCATAGCCTTAACCACCAGGTCAACTGGAGACCCCGTTGGAGCCTTTAGCGAATGTAAATACTGTAGTAGGTCTAATCTCCAAGATAGTTTGGGCGACTTTCAATGTATATAATAACTAGCTGTACCCGGCAAACTTTGTCTTGCCTACTGCGCTTTTTGACGTTTCAAGTTTCTAGCCAAGACCAAGCCCCCGGTCAAAATGTATGGAAGATCAATTTTCAAAAACTCTCAATTTTCGCATATATTTTGTCTCATAAACCTTCCTTGGGTGAACACTAACTGAACAAAACAAAGTTGACTCAAATCGGACGTTCCGTTCGCGAGTTATGCGCGGTCCCACGTATGCCACTGCATTTTTATATATATAGATCAGTATAAATCTTCATGCAGATTCAGTGGACATAGCTGATTATGCAACGCAACTCTGTATAGCGAATATAACCACTGCTACGAGCATAGATCTGAAGTTCTAAACTTCATGTTAGTTTGCATGACCTGCATTATCCTAGTAATATTAATAAGTGGCTTCCGAATTTTCAAGAGATTCACAGATTACTGCAGATTATTCAATGTAAAATTTTGATGATAAAACGGACAAAATACGCCTGCAGATTTGAAGGATTGCATATCAGAACAGTTTGAAACTCATCCCTAGACATGAAAAACTCTTTTATATTCTTAAAAAGCCATTCAAATACGTATGAATGTAAACCATATACAAATCCAGCATTTAACGCTTCAAGTGTATCCATTATTTAATTTTTCCAATCTTCTTGGTGTTCAGGATATTCTAGGAGGTCAATGATGTTTCAAACCCGATTCTATTTTTCTCTAATAGAGGAGTAGCTTTTTAACAACTGTAGGTAACTAATGGGTGATTTCATACAGCCATATTTTATTTTGGGTCATATATTCTCCCGGTTTTATCGACCTTCACAGAAATAATTGCAAAATCAACATATTCCACTCCGGTTCTCAATGGGCTGAATGCAGCAGCTCTGCCAATGCGCCAGAGAGAAGAGAAATGAGAAAACATAAGTAGGTAAAACACGTGCCGGTCACTACCATTTATCGGGGCAGAAAGTGCGCGTGAAAAGAAATGAAAAACCGCGAGGTTTCGCTGCCCGCCAGACTACGTCTAGGGGAACTGGGGGTAAGACGCCCACGTTAAGGAAGAGTCCAATTTTAACCACGAAACACTTCATAAAACACACTTTTTTGGCACTAACATGAAGCACCAACATGTTTCCTTTCAAATAGAAGAAACCATAACCCAGTTTTATGCTTTACTACTGAAAAATTGAAATTCGAAAAAAAGTTTGATTTTAGGATTTTTAGTTTCAATGCGGGGTAAAACGCGCCACTAGCCACAGCTAACGCCAGGATGCCAAATTGTGTACATATACTTGCGCGCTTGGTTTATTGTCAACTGTTATTGTTCGTGAATGGTATACACTCATTGCATAATTATGGATCACCTGTAATTATGGGTCAATTCCATTTGAACGTCATAGTGAGCTGTTTTATCAATAATTACTACAAAATGACACCTGGATGTGTGATTAGTGAACTTATTCATAGTAAAAATGTGTTGTTCCTTGGTTCCAACTTGTGTTCTACATAATTTATGCCAGAATTTGGATCTAAATGGCTATTTTAATGTAAATAACTAGGGGTGGGCATTTTACCCCACATATGCCTCAGAAGTTTGAACCCTTGTAAAAAAGTTATAAGGGCCAAATTCGATACTTTTTCCGCTTGGTACACAAACAATGGGAGTGTGCAAAACAGTTTATGGGGATAGCGAGAAAAAAATCTTTTAAATGATGTAAAAAAGTGCAACAATTTGACAGGCTAAAATTACATCAAAAGTAACCAAAATCTTTTTTTGAAGTTTTTGTACATTTTTTTTAGTAAAAATATGTAAACTCAAATGTAAAGAAGCATTTTTATTCTTATTTTAACGATTGCAGTTGAAAAAAGTGCTGAAAATAACGTGGTTTGCCTAAAACAAGGGTGGTGAAACTTGCCCCCTATGGGCGTTATGGCCGCAGTTCTCCTACTGCCTACTACGGATGGAGAAAGATCAAGTTCATTTTATGAATGGGTGGCGCGGTCGGCTTGCATGTTTCGTGTCTATGCTTTTCTGTTGCGCGACTTTTCAGCGCTTCTGGGTTGAAGATGAGCGGGCTCCGTCAGTGCGGGGTGGCGAGATGCTCGTAAATCAGATGAATAAGTAGCGAGGCGTTTTCTTCCCATTGTCGTCATCTTCGATGCTATAGCTGAGTGATGACCACAACTAACGCGAATATGGTCACTTCGGCTCGATTGGCGTGTAAATTGAATTATACACATGCTGAATAAGTGTGAAACAGGCGAGGAGGATGTAGGTTGCATAATCATACTCTTCGTCCGTAATTTCCAGTTCACTTTCGAGATCTTCACGCGCTGTATGTTTATTGTTTGGTTGCGAGTTTCTCGCTCTCTTCCAATATGTTGAAGTCGCTAGGATTTTTTGTTGTTGGCAATCGTGTCCGATAGGTGAATTCGTGTTTATTCACAGTGAGCTCTATATAAAAAGTCGGAAAAATAGGTACTTTGATGTTCACTGTTTTACCTAATGGCGTCACGGTTCGGAATTGGCAAATGCAACCAACCACCTGGCAGGTGATTATGGCGAAAAATTCATTGTAGCTCCACTCCTATTTATGTGTTGCCAGCGAATGCACAAAAACACTTACTTCCTTCGGATAAAACAGCAAATGGTACACGTTTGTTGTATGTCTCGTAACTCCAAGTTTCCTAGTTGAAGAATCAGCAAGAACTGAGCGGTGCTGTGGTATCCAAGATTTTTTGAAAGACTGCTGATCAAACGTTAGTTGCCAGTTGAATTCTGCGATTTTTATTCACAATTCACATAAATCGCTCTTACTATTTTGCATCAATCACTTCACAAAAATCACTTTTTTCCCGGAATCTTTTTCAAATATTAATCACACAAAGCGATAACCATCCTCTTTTTAGCACCACTATTCACAAGGTATGAAACCAGATAAAAAATATCTGAAGAGTCTCCTCAGCACAAACAGAAAAAACGCCTTAAAGGCACCGGAGTAAGAAAACGATCCGCTCAGCACCGAATACCGATTATAATTAAACCCCGAGTCTGAGATATTCAACGCAAATCAGTCACCAATAAGCAGCGAGCGAGCGCGACATCCACCGTACCCATTCGCAGTGTACCAACGTGTGACAATCGGTGAGCAAAATCACGACCAGCTTAGTGAATCGTCGTCCCAACCCACCAGCTCACGTCTCAAGAGCTGTCTCACTCACAACCACGCGCGCGCGCGAACGATCGATCGCGAGCCCAAAACGACGGCGTTCTACGGTGGTCGATCACCGAAAAGATTAACACACGCGGTGCGTCGTCGTCGTCAGTACCTACTCGATCGATCCCCGCCTAATTCTTTACTTTTACACACACGCGAATAAGCTCTCTCGCCCGCCGCCGCAGCCGCACCAACAAAACACCCAAGAAACGATCGCGCCCGCTGGCTTGGAAGCAACTGACTTACTGCCAGACTGACATGCCACGCCAGGCCCACCTCGGAGTGGCCAATGTTAGGTACCCCAGCTGACAACGCCTCAAAACCCGACCGTTGCTGGTGCTGCTGTGGTCTGTGTTTGAAGTTGTGTGAATTTGAATCGCGAGCCACTCGGGCTCTGCCTGGGACCCAACTCGACGCGCAATAATATGAAATTTTTCGAGTCGTCGAAGCGGCCGCCACCGATGGGCCTATGATGTGGGGTCTAGCTGGGTTGGCCATCATCAACAAGTAAAACAAACAAAACCGATTGCCGTGTACTCTTTGTAAGTACTTGTGCGATGCGCTGCTACGAACAGTTGTCTTTCGTTAGGTTAAGTGAATATGTATTTATAAAAACATAAATCAAGATGGAGCTTTCCAATTTTTTTATTATTGTTAATGTCAAATTTTAACGAAAAATAGTAAGTGGAGAAGCAAAAACTTTGCTTGTAAATTGAGCTGTACATTCTTTAGCTTTGAACCTTTGCGTTCCGGACGCTCATTTCACACCAAAATTTTTGAAATGCTTCCAGCACGCAAAAAATCAGCAAAAAAAATTGCAGAATTTCAGCAACATTTTTGCTGAATTTCAGCACAACTTTGCTGATCAATTGTAGAAATTGCTGGATGGTTCAGTAAGTTGAAAAATAATTGCTGATACTCAGTAAGTTGTATTGCTGAATGCAATCAGCACACAAAAAGTTAGCAAAGTTTGCTGATTACCAGCAAAAATATTTTGCAGTCGACTCTATTTTATCCAATTCTACCCGATTTTTATGAAAATTTAACAAAGCAACCGACAGTACAAATCACGATCTTCAAAAGTTACAGGGAATTTGGTATTCACATCTCAAATAACAACAAGCATGCCTTGAAGGTTTATCCATGTTTTATCCTGGTTTTATACGAGCATGTCAAAAAGCTAGTTGTTCTAAATTAGTTTTATGTGGTAGTTTTTTACTTTGAACTTTTGGCGTTCCATAAAACTATCATATAACTTCTGCTATAAACATCTTCAATTAAAGACTTGCAAGTAGACATGAATTGACAAGTAACAATTTTAATTTTATCAAAGTTTTTAGCGATTCAAAAATCCTAAACATAAAACCATTGATGCCGACTTGAAAATGCTCTCGAGTTCTTGTATGCCTCAATAAGCCCACGTTCTGGCTAGTTGGTCCAGTCTTATTGGGGTCTACAGGACTTCGTATGCAAACCGGCTTAGGATTTCGGGTTGTATCATAGTTTTATCAATCTTCTAAATACAACCATCTTCTGACTTGTCAAATAATTGTTTTGATTATTTTTCACTCTCAATAATGTTCGATCGTCAGAGTAAATTATGCTTGATTATCCAGCCATCAATTGGAAAGATGCAGATATGGAATTCAGATTTGTTTTCCTATTTAATAAGTGTCAGGAGACATGCTACGGAAAATTTGTGGTGAATGTGATTGTGATAATGACAAAAACTATGTGCGCCACACAAACTACAGTGTATCAAACAATTGTCCGTACAGCAATTTTTTGGTCAAAATAAATTTTCATTCAAATGTTTATAACTTTTTATACGTCAATCAAAAACGCTGAAATTTTGACCAAACATAAACCATATATTGCAGCTCCATTGGTAAAATTTTGAGTAAGGTCGAATAAGTTTTCTGAAAGTTTTAGAACTTTTAGTAAAACTTTTAGGATGTTTGAACACATTTTTAAAACATTATATCTCAATATGTAGTCGATGAAACTTTTTCGATCTTTTTTTGTGTTACAGCTTATACCTAAGGCTTTCATATACAGCTTCGTTTGAGGTTTTATAATCACTACAAAAAATATGAAAAATCTATATGATATTGATGGTTCAATCGCCGCGAATTGATGTGTTGGTGGTTCATCGATTGTTTTCGGCGAAAAAATAATAAAACTGTTGTTTTGCCAGATTGTCCGGACGTTTCGGTCGATTTTACTGGCCTTCGACCATCTTCTGCGGACTGTGATAAGTCGTACATAGGTGAAACTAGTCAATTTTTGTGTAAGCGTCTAAACCAACATAAGTATAATGTAAAAACAAAAAACATATCTGGTACGGGATTATCCCAACACACCATAGAAGAAGGACACATTTTCGACTTTGACAAGACAAAAATACTTGACAAAGTTACTAACAGCCACACTAGATTAATTACGGAAACCTTTCATATTAAAATTAAAGGTGACGAGAATGTTGTAAACAAGCAAAAAGACTGCAAATTTCAAAACCGCGTACAACTCTATTATATCGAAGCTAAAATCTAATACCAATGACACTTAGAGTAAGGAAACTCGTGTGTATGTATCTATATGTAATCTAGTGTATTCATGTTTGTAAAGTAATGGTCGTCCAATAGTGAAAAACGACTAGAAGATTGTAAGAATTTTATTTTGTGTTTTTTATGTGATTTTAAATAAAAAAAAATATATTTTAGAGTCCGCAGAAGATGGTCGAAGGCCAGTAAAATCAACCGAAACGTCCGGACAATCTGGCAAAACAACAGTTTTATTATTTTTTCGCCGAAAACAATCGATGAACCACCAACACAAGAAAAATCTATATATATCCAGAGTTTTATTTGGAAAATTATCATATTTTGATCAATAAAAGTACCAAGTGTTTTCAACTTTTTTAAACTCTCTTAATGTAATATTTTTATACAGGACCTACTAAACAACATGTGAAGAGTAGGTCCTATGCATTTTTCGTTCAGTTAATGCACTTTTATTGGTAGAAAACGTTCGGCAGATTATATGTTCAAAATATGGTATTTTTTTAAATACCGTTAACTACATAAGCAAATTTTTCATATTTTTTGTAGTGAATATAAAACCTAAAACCAAGCTGCATATGAAAGCCTTAGGTATAAGCTATAACACAAAAAAGATTGAAAAAGTTTTATCGACTATATGTTGAGATATAATGTTTTAAAAATGTGTTCAAAAATCTTATAAGTTTTAGTGAAAGTTCTTTAACTTTCAGAAAACTTATTCGATCTCGCCCAAAATTTTACCAATAGAGCAGTAATTTATGATTCATGATTGGTCAAAACTTCAGCGGTTTTGATTGACGTATAAAAAAAGTTATAAACATTTGATGGAAACATTATTTAGACAAAAAATTTGCTGTACGGACAATTGTTTGATACACTGTATGCATAATTTGGAAGTTAAAAGCATTTAATTTACTCGGTGGAATTGGGTGCAAAAAAGGTTTTTTTAGCACAGCGGAGTTTAAAAGGCATTATGTAATTTTTCTGACAAAATAAAATGACGGAAACGTGTTGTATGGTTCAATTTGATCTTAAGCTGTATGTGAAATCATAAAATTGAGTAATATTTTCTGTATTCACATGAATTATCCCGGCTAGGCGACATATTTTTCTGATAAAACTCTGTGTTCCTGATGATTCTTCCAATAGGGCTAACCCTCCTGAGGTAGTCATAACTGAGCTCATGATAGAACTAGCGGATTTATCACAGCATTTTTTTGGTTTATGTTACGGCCACGAAATCTTTTGTTGGTTTTATGCATTGCCTCACAGTTTTGTGTATTTGTTTACAAAAAAAAATCTCTCCGACAACAACCGCAAATGCAAGTTTTATTGAAATGGTATATAATAAGTGATAAAACCAATTCATGTCTACTTGCAAGTCTTTAATTGAAGATGTTTATAGCAGAAGTTATATGATAGTTTTATGGTACGCCAAAAGTTCAAAGTAAAAAACTACCACATAAAACTAATTTAGAACAACTAGCTTTTTGACATGCTCGTATAAAACCAGGATAAAACATGAATAAACCTTCAAGGCATGCTGATTGTTACTTGGGATGTTTAGGATTTTTGAATCGCTAAAAAACTTTGATAAAATTAAAATTGTTACTTGGGATGAACTCAACCATCTTCAGCAGAAATAAGTTTGGTTCAGAAAAGGTTTTGGCAGCGTGATGCCAACTTGATTAAAGGAATGTTATTGGGTGAAAAAGTTAAAAGTCGTCAAAAGATTACAAATTGTTATTTTTACCAATTCTAGCTGTGAAAAGGGCCTAAAGGCTTTTTGTAAACAAACATGTTTCGGTCGCTGTAGGGCTCATCTTGATCCACCCACGCACATCAACACGCTTATCAGAAAGAGTAATCTTCGGGCTATCTGTTAAGTGTGTTGTTGTCCGTGAGTGGATCAAGATGAGTCCTACAGCGACCGAAACATGTTTGTTTACAAAAAGCCTTTAGGCCCTTTTCACATGTTACCCTAGAATTGTTATCCATCAGTTTTGTTTTAACTTCGAACAAAAATCTCATTATTGCTACTCAAATTAAGCTGAATTTTCCTTAGAAGAAGAACCAAGGTGTCTTTTGATTTTTTAAGGTGGAAAATGATTAGCAATTTTACAGCATACTTAAACAAATAATCAGTTTCACAGAATGTTTAAACGAAATTTATAAAGAAAGGTTTACAAAAATAAGTCATATTAGAAATTGTTCAAGAAATTAAGACAAAAATGTTGATAAAAGTGTACCTTCCATCAGCACAAGGACTACCTATGGCTGCAGATTCATTCCGTAAGGGATTGATCAACCTGAAGGTTTGTTGTAGCATGGTGATCAATGAAGAGAATTGTCAGACAAAAGAGGCACAAAACAAGCAACAAAGAAGGTGCGACGATTAGTCTTTATCCCCACTGGTGACAGATAATGACATGATCTCGAAATTTTTTGTTGCAGACAAAACGGAAGCTGAATTTGTTGCGTACTTCTCAACTCGTGAATAATCAATTATTACTAACCCAAAGTCGAAACTGTTTGATGATAGAGCTTCACCAGAGTTGCAGTGTTTACCGACTCGAAGTTACCGTTCGAAAATCGCAATGCAAGGCTTAAAAATCTCTAAACTCGTGGTGTACGATGTTAATCCCATTATTTTCAAGTTGGGACAAACTTATGTCGCATGGGTTGTTTTGTCGCAACAAATACAGGTTGCGACATTGTCATTATTGTTGCGCGATTCTTAAATTTTGATTCACTGATGGTGATATAAAATTGATGAATTCCTTCATAAGTCAACAAACATTTCTCTTCTGACAAAAATCTACCTACTCCACGAACTTTGGTGGCTTGATTAAACTTCCTCAGGCCAACAACAACCCCCGGGGATTAAAATCTCACGTAAAATATAAAAGTTGGACAATGTATTCAGTGAAGTTAGTTTCAAATATACTTTAAGAATATAAGCAAAACAAGGTGTTTTAATTGGAACGGGCTCACCAAGTTTAGCTTTCTTTCGTCTATCGAAATAAAAAGCAAACACTACTAACCAACTATTTGACTAGAAGAGCACGAAACGAAAACGCGATGCAAAAAAAAGGTCTTCTTGTACCATCCAGCTCTCTTGCGAACAACAGATTTGCGGGGGTATTAATCGGGCATTCTCACAGCATGCCCTGCCCATCGTTTTCTTTCAACGTTTGAGGCAAAATAATTGGTAGGCCGTTCTCGTTCGTCACCTGGTGGGCGCTTAACTTTCCCATCTTCGGTCTTAATTCCTCCTTCTGGCCTACCTGAGTGTTTAGGTCTCCTATACCTATACCTTGACGTCGAGTCTTAGGCAGCTATCGTACTCGCGTTCGAGATGCGCGTAGAATCCGTCCTTGTCCATCATCAGTGCTTCCGGAGTGAGCGTTGTGCACGTTGATTATGCTGAAGTTGTTGAACTGACTCTTAACCCTAAACTTGCACATACTTTTGATGATCGAGCACAAATCGATCACGCGCCTCTGCACATCGCCCATCACAATAAAAGTTGTTCCCAGCTCGCGTGTGTTTCCGCAGCTCTGGCAGATGGTAACCTCTGATTACGTTCACACCGTTGGTCCTGTCCAACACACCTCCTGCAGCACTACAATACCGAACCCACGATCCTTCAGTATATCGGCAAGTATGCAGGTGCTCCCAAGGAAATTGGGAAATCTGCAGTTTCACATGCAGTTCCGAGTTTCCAATCGCAAGTCCCTTTTCGTTGCTAGGGTCGTCGCAAATTTTGTCGGCTCGTGTTCTCCTGTTGATTATTCTCGGCTTGGTTGTGATGGCCGGCTCGCAGAACCAAATATCACTACCCCTGCTGGGGCAGTATACTGCCCAGAGGTCAAACATCGGATCTTCCCTAAGGTTGCTCGTATCCCGGCCAATTCCAACTAGGCGGTAGGGATCGGAGTTGCATGGTGAGAGGTGAAAGACCTTACATGAGGTTTAAATCGCTATGCCAGCCCATAACCGTGCCACATGTGATCATATAGCATACTGATCGTTGCACCAAACTTCGGTGATTCCCAGATCCAAACCATACCCTACCCTACTAACCAAGGATGATAAAACCGGCTTGTTTTTTTTTTGTCAGAGAGAGAGAAACGAACAAACTGCGCTTGACCTAGGCCGATGCAAATTTTGAAACGTTTGCATCCTCTAGGCTTGAACGATGCAAATTTTGATGCAAATTTGAATGCAAATTTTCATAAGATACATAGTACATCCCAAGTAACCATTAAGCCGTAAAAATAGCATTAAGTCAGCTCTATAGTCGAATATAGAACATGATTGACAGAGCTAATAGGTTCTATATCCTCCAATAGAGCTGCTCAAAAGCCACTTTTGGCGTATTATTCGGCTGATATACGGCCTACTACAACCCACCGTACCGAGTCTCTGAGAGAGATAGCTGTCAAAAGTGGGTCAAAGAAGAAAGAAAAAAAAATAAAATGACTTGTTTATCTTCTGTCTTTTTCTGGCATCTTATGCGATTTTTTTGCTGCTCCATCCAGATTCCAGTCGATGTCCTCAAGATCCGCTTAAGTCGATTCGCATCAAGCTTCCGATCTGCTCCACCAACGCATCATGGATTTCGCTTTCTTAAACCCGTATTTAAAGCAGACGAATTTAAAGCAGTAGCATCGGCCGAGGTGAGGGCCGAGGAAACAGTTTTATTAGAAACCGAGTGGGAAGCTGATGGAATCCGAGAGATCACCATCGTTGCTTTGTCCGGAGCAAACATGATTATGTTCTAGTGGGGTTTGCGGGTTTCAGATAGAGGAGGCGAATCCGTAACATATAGAGGAGAACTATGAGCTGTATTTTGTTTTTTTTTTTTACGAATAGACAAACATTTGGAAATGACAATTCCAGATAAATAATAGCGTTTAGGGAAACAGCAACATACGTGGTCGATTGAATGCGGTGGTACTCGCTAATAATTTTTGTTTTCTAACCTTTCCGCTGAACTTCATTCACATTCAATATTGCCCCACAGTTTGTTTTGGTTGAAATCAGTTTTGATTGACAAGATTGTCAGGTAGTTTAAGCCGGCCAACAACACTGACAGCCCTCTTATTCGGCTTGTAGGCACAGGGTTAACAAGCACTACAAGTTAGCGTTATATACCGATATACGGCCTATATTAGGGCTTACGATTGACAGGGCCTGTAAGCATTTGGAAATCTCTTACAGAGCTTGTTGACACTGAAAAGCTGGTCAACGGCCTATATAACGCTTATAACAGTGCTTAATGGTTACCTGGGTGATAAAGAAACCAATGCTGATCGCCTTTTTTGTTGCTTGTTTTGTGTCTTTTTTCTGACAATTCTTTTCTCTGTTTTTACGTATCTTTTTCAAAATAAAAATTGAAAAGAAAATTGAAATTTAATTGCATTTTATGAGAGAGTGGACCGCGTATCATTAAGTTCCATAAAGTGCACTGCGAGGCAAACGGCCTGGTAACCCCTGACAAGACCCGTGCTCTAAAATATAGAAGTAATACTATTATTCAAATTTATATTTATTTAATTATTTATTTGTTTCGTCAACCGACGTGGACTAATACATTTTACATATTTTTTTTTCTTTTTTTCTAATTTTATAATTATGAAATACATTTAACAAATGTCCAAGTTGCACCAGAATTTCAAAAAAGTTTAACTTAAACTCCTGGTTATGAAAGGGACCCTCCCAAATAGACAATCTCTTTGTAAAATTATTTCATTTAAACTTTTTTTTTCCTTCTAAAAAAATGCTCTATTTCATTTGCACTTTTGGTGAAAATTATTAAACTTACCAGGGAGATTTCTGCCCGAGGCTGGTTCATCTCCATCCTACTCAAAGTTTCCTTGCAGATGTTTACGAAATAAGGGTCCTTATGTTGCAAGATTACTGTCTCCAGACAGTGATATATGGTGGCTCCAAAGAGGATTATACCGAAACTGATTCGAAACGTTTAACTAATTTCGTGACAATCGCAAAGATATATCACATTAATAAAAAAAATCAATACGATAGTCTAGACCCTTCAGTGAATACTAAAGTAATGAAGTCGCGAACAATCAGGATGGAAACTTTTGTGTACAGATGAAGGCACTCCAGACCGCACAGCTGTTTAAAGAAGAGAACAGCGCCAGAGCCATTTAAATTAATTCGCTATCAACACGAGGCTGAAAACGAAAGTCAACAGACAAAACTCACCAACAAGCCCGTATGTACAGCTGGAGTATAGTGAACTTGTCATTGGAATCAGATCTGACATGTACACCTAAACCTTATTTTACGTCCACTATTGGCTTAGCGAAAAAAATTTCTACCGGCAAAATAATGATCAAAATACACATTTTTATATTTTTGTACACTTCTCCTAATCACGAAGATGTTTTAAAAAATATAAAACTGTTGAGTTTGCTCATTGTGTTAGCGGTAGAATTTTTTGTCGCTCAACCAAGCATGGACGTAAAAAGAGGACGAGGTGTACTGCAAGACGGCTCATACCCAAACGTAAAGTGCCTAACTTAAAGTTCTTTTGTCGAAGTTTTTCAAATTTTAGTCCACATCCCGCGGGGATTTTGAAGCAGATGCTTCGGTGAAAACATTGACGGTATGTTGTTGGTTAAATTTTGCTTTAGAACTTTAGATAAGCTTTATAAAAATAGTATTGGAAAAAAAATCAAACCTATGAAAAAAACTTTCATTAAATGCTGAGAACCTTCGTACCAATTTGTACTACAACAAAAGAAATCCAACATTATTGTGGATTGATTCATACTGTAACCTGAGGTTGTACAGACTGAACAAACGAATATTCCTGATTCTTCCAATTTTATTGGAAGATTATTGGGCATGTACACAAAAAAAAATGATGCGTAGATACGAGTAGTAGGTACTGATAAACTCTTTGTTTCGCGTGCATTGCCTCTGCATGCGGCGACAATATAAATTATGGTCAAGTTTGATTAAAAACTGACGCGTCTCATGCTATAATAAAGCTAACGGATTGCTTCATCCGACTTAGGTGATTCCCAAATCCAAACCATGCCCTACCCTACTAGCGAAAGATGGTAAAATCCCCTTTTTCTAGAGTGAGAGACCATCGAACTGCGCTTGACATAGACGAATGCAAATTTTGGAAATTTAAGGAGCGAAACCCACGGTTTCAACGATGCCAGTTTGGATGCAAATTTTGTCTATTTTTAAAGTTGAGATTTCACTCAAAATATATTGGAGTCAATGGAACTTGAAATATGTTTTTGCGGAGTTCTGTTTCTATTTTTTTTTATTAATTGTTCTGTCCCCGTTTCAAATATTCTTTATTGTTTTTAAACCCTAAGACTGCGTAACCGTTAACCAATAGAGTCAACCTTATCACGCTGGAATTTTGAAGCAGATGCTTCGGTGAAAACATTGACGGTATGTTGTTGGTTAAACTTTGCTTTAGAACTTTAGATAAGTTTTATAAACATAGTTTTATTAAAAAAATCGTCTAAATCAAGTTGTTTTGACTTTTTATCTTTTGAATGAGATTTATTTTTTTTAAATTGGACAAATTAGAAGATCGTTTGTTTTCAGTCCTTCAAATATTATTTGAGCAACACCTGAGTATCTAAAAAACTTTGAAAAAGAAATTAGCCAAATTTTCACAGCTTGACGCCAAGAAAACATGTCGTCAAACATATTTATCAAAATTATGGAATTTCACAAATATTTTGTCTTGTAAACTTAGTATATAAAACTGTGAAACGAGAAGACTTAATCTCGCAAGAATGACATATAAACTATAGATATCTATCTGAGGCTGCTAAGCCTTTAATAAACTATGTGCTCAAAAGGAAATAAAATTTCACCCATTTAAAAAAAAAAACATCGTAAAACATACCTCCAAAAATTACAGTGTTCGAAAATCAAACAATGATTTGGATTTCTCTTAACATGTATAATAGCGTGGTTCAAAAAATCGTTTTTGCTGAACGGATCACTTTTTTTTGTCTGTATTAACGAGCTTTTAACCCTAGGCTAGTTCATCTCGGGACCCACGTTTTACTTCCCTTCCGAAGGAAGAACCCACATTTTGTGAGTATGTCGGGAGTGGGATTCGATCCCAGGTCCTCGGCGTGATAATCAAGTATTCTAACCATTACACCGATTCGCTCCACATTGAACGATCACTGTTAAAGTTTCTGCAGTAGGAAAAAAATCGATAACTAATTGTTTTAGCTGATGGAGTAGCCTAGGAGTACCAAGGGTCAACTAACACTCTAGGGTACTTGGGGAAATGATACCGTCAATTGAATGGAAAACGTCCTTTTCCCATAGTAATTCCTATACAAACTTTGAAGGGCATGTGCACTCTCAATTTTCAACCAAATCAGCTCATTTTTTGAGAGAAGGCATAGAATCTGATTATGAATCGAATAAGCGGTGTGGAGCCAAAAACGATTTTTTGAACCACGCTAATGCATAAACTTACAATAGGAGTTTTACTAACTTTTTTGTGAAAATCGTTGTCAGTTTAACCCTCTAAGGGGCAATTTCTAAGCGTTAAGCCAGGTTTAAATGTATGGGTAAGCTTGGCTTACCGGTTAAACCGCGGTGAAGAAATCGGCCCTAATACCCAACGCCGCCTTTAGACGGGGTATAGTTTGAGCATTTTTGTAATTTTTGTTTCATAAAAAATCATTTTTTTTATATTTTTGGCTGATATTTAGGACTGATTTGTATATCTCAAAATGGTTTTTGGTGTATTTTAAAGCGTTTCTACATTTTTTTTTAAATCATTGAAAAAATGATGTTTTAGTCACCTTTTAGAAGTCATTGTTTATTTAGTACTGAATCGCTACAATTCACATATTTTTAATTTTTCCCAAATCATTCTATCCTAGTTTAATAGTTTAAGGGAATCGAATACACTCTGAAATTATTTTCCTTAAAATTACACGGAAAATAAAATTTTCTATGAAAAAAAAATTAAATAAAAAATTTTCAACAATAAACATAAAATCTCAAAATGTTTTCATCTAAAAAAATCCGTACACCAAAAAGGCTTTCAGGAAAAATATAGAAGTGTGGGGATGTTCAAAAATAAAAATTGGAAAAATCAAAAACTGAAATTCATGAAATCGAGAATTAAAAAGAATCATCTTCCAAAACATGTTTTAATCGATTTTAGATGACGAAAAATGATATTTAGATCAAAATCAAAAATTTGGGTATTAGAGGGTTAATGAGAGAAAAGGATCAACTCTCCCCATTCTCCTCTATGCTCAATTCTAAGAGAAATGGTAAACAATTATCATATGCTATTCCATCCCAAATTATTGAAACTTCATCTTTAACCCTCCAACGCCCAAAAAGGAACCAATGGAGATAATAGATTTTTTTGAGTGGGAGATGAATTATACAATAGAAATGTTCATTTCACCGAACCGGTTCATTTTACCGGTTCACTTTTGAACCGGTAAAAAATATTTTATTGTCCCGATTAGGAATCGTTCAGTTTTTATAATTTATTCTCATGGGAGATTGAGCACTTGTGTAAAATATGTGTTTGTGTGAACCGGTTTTCTCAACCGGTTCACTTTTGAACCGGTAAAATCAATAATTTCGTGAAACTGGTATTAGGCTGATGTTCTACATATTATGATGATGAAAGAGTGGAGAATACATTATTTGTTGAACCGGTTCGTTTAACCGATTAAATTTTTAACCGGCGAAAATAATTAAATTATCTCGCTTGACGATAGTTGAAGTTTTATTACTTTTCATGGCTGACCTTCAAGAAAAGTAATAAAATCAGTGATTTGAAAAACCGGTTCACTAAAATGATTTATTTTTGAACCGGTAAAATCAAGAAATTTTTCCTTTAGTATAATTTTAATATTTGGGTATTACGATAATAAATGGATGACTATTCGACAAGAAAACATGATTTTGGGAACCGGTTCATCAAAATAATAAATAATGAACCGGTAAAATAATTTTGCTTTCCCGCTTGATAACCGTTGAAGTTTCATGATTTATTTTAATGAACGATTAAACATAGGACCAAAACAGTGATAAGGAAAACCGGTTCGCTAATCCGATAAACTTTTGAAAAGAAAAAAAAAATGGTCCACTTATGCTGTCTAAATTAAAAAAATATTATTTTTGAAGAATGATAGATATACGAGACTAAATGATTTTGCAAACTGGCTGGTAATACCAATCTAGTTGGTAGAGGCAAACCAGCCAAGGGCTGAGAGTCTCTTTCATAAAGACAAATCAATCAATCAACCAATCTAGTTATGAACCGGTTAAAATATACTATTGTCTAGTATGAGAAACGTTGAAGTTCTCTGATGTATTTTTTGTAATTGTTCATACGACAAAACTAAATGATCGGAAGAACCGGTTCGTTTGACCGATAAACTTTTGAACCGACTTAAGTAATTTTATTTATTTATTTTATCAAACATAACGTAGACTACATTTTCACTTATAACTACAGTATCGGACAACAGAAATGCATAAAAGCCGTTTTCCCTTACAAACTATGTAGTCAACTTTAGATTCCCAAATCTCAGATATTTCTCCACATTTTAATCTTCAACAATTATTGAAAAAATTCGATGTTAACTATTGATACAAAAAACACAGATAGGTTGAATTTTGACAATTAAAATTAATCAATACAAAAAAAAAACAAAAGCAAAAAAATGTTACCACTTATCATTATGGTGTTCTCGGCAAACTTGTTGCTTGTGTGATGACGAATAAATTTGGTAAAAAAAAATAAAAGCTAGACAAATACCATGAATAAGAAATTATGCTTATGCGGTTCGTTATAACGGATACAACAGTCATTGCAAAATTATGGGTCACTCTGTAATAATTATTAGTCAGTCAGTTCGCCATGCTATTCAAATCGAACCGAGTCATAATTGTGGGTGACCCATGAGTGTGCTATGACTGTATTTTAAAATTTAATTGTTTAAATTTTTAGACTTCAGCTAGTTAAATTTTTATCCGGTTAGTCACCTCGTTATAACAGTAACGTAAAATGGACACGTTTAATGCTTCCAGTGAGTTATTCATTCTTTGAACGAAGCACGATACCAGACAACGAACTAACTTGCAATGCCCAGTGGCACAGCCGAAATATTTTCCTACGGCTGTGGCGGGAATCGAAACTACGCTCATCAGCACGATACGAATAAAGGCTTGGTGACACTAGCCTCACGACCACGAGGCCCCGAACTTAGTTTCGAATTGGTGGGAGATTGATCGTTGAAATAAAACTAATGATGAAAACTGTCAAAGCCATTGCCTCGTGAAAGATGTTCCTTCTTTTATGAAATGCACAAAAAGTAACTGATAATGTCCATGGGTTTGTCAGTAATTCAACTATGCGACTATCTGATCAATTATGTACTCGTCATAGTGTGAATTGTTGGAACAAATCAATTTGAAAAGAACCGGGATATTCTAGTTATTTTTTATTGAGTTACCCATGTTTACGGATATTCCGAATTCTCTGAGGACCAAACAAATACAGTGGTCACAAGTTTATGAGTCGAAACACACGAATTCAAATGTGCTTTTGATCATTTTTTAAATGTTTACAAATGTTCCACCTAGTGATATAATATATATATAAGCCACAGGGGTCACTGATAAATCAGACGGAACATTGTTTCCTTCCTTAGATTACTAAAACAATTGAGTTTGGAAAATATCGTGGCGCTCTAGCCAGTGGTCTTTCCGATTTATAAATCATTCGCAACATTGATTTCAATCTTAAATTGCTGAAACAAATAAGTTCGGTAAAAAAAATCGCGGTAATCTAGCACAATTTTCATGAATCGTCCACTTTTATGGATGTTTCGGATACCCAAAAGGCCCATCCAGTGGTCACTCTATGTTACAAACTAATCGCAATAGTGGTTTCATTCTTAGATTGCTGAAACAAATGAGTTTGAAAAAAAAAAAAAAAACTGCAACAACCTAGCACAATTTTTATGAGTTGACCCTTTTACGGATGTTCCAGATAACCCGAAGGTCCATCCAGTGGCCACTCCGTATTTTGAATCAGTCATAATATAGATTTCAACTTTTGGTTGCTAAAACAAACGAGCTTGGAAAAAACTACGACACAATTTTAATGGTTTGGTCATTTTTACGGATGTTCCGGGTATCCCGAAGGCCAATTCAGTGGCCACACAGGCTTACAAACCAGTCACAAACATGATTTCATCCTTAGGTTATTGAAACAAATCAGTTTAGAAAAAATCGCGACGCTCTAGTACATTTTTTATGAATTGACCACTTTTACGGATGTTCCGGATCTTCCGGCGGGTATCATATTGGCCATGTCACTGGCCATGCTGGTCCATGGTGTATTCTTGCACTGTGCCAGCTAATTAGAAACGAAATAAAATTGTTTTGGCTTTTTTGCACTTAACAATTGAATATAATCACTGCTGTTTGACTGAAAACACGTTAGGTACCATTTGGGGGCTCCTGGAATCGATTCCAGGTACCAGAACCATAGCGGCAGTGGCCATTTATGATTTTTCTATACATCCTACATTCAATATGCATCGCTTCTTGCAGTTAATATGTTGAATCAGTTTCAATATTTTGCTCAGTCAATTTACCTAACGAAAATTTTCCAAAACTGATTAAATCGGATTATTGAGAACATACTATAAAAAACTTTCAACTACACCAGATAAAATTGAAGCACATCTGAAGCCAATATAAATGACGTTTAGTTTGAATCATAATGTTATTTCGTCTTTGTGTTATGACAGGTTATAGAAAATTGCCTTATTTTGCTTGTAGTCGATTCCCGGTGGCCACTCCGGATTGACCTGGACCACTTCCGCCAAAAATCAAAATAGACTAGTATAGCTTACATTTAAAACCAGTTGCAAAAGATTTGATGAAGGATTCGATTTTTAACAATCAAAACAAAACAGGTGTCACCTAGAGGTGACACTGGGCTTTGGAGAGTTAACTCAGTTATCAGCAAAATATGCCACATGTGATGTCTTAAGTTTTTTTCCGCTTAATTTAAACATAGGGAACAAACAATTGATACCTACGTCAGTAGCACCTGCATCTCGCCGCCCGTCGGATTTATTTACTAGCGCATAGTTTTTAGTTGACTCGCTGTTTGTTTCTATACCATGCGACGAGTCACAACCGTTCTCATCTGTTTCTGGCTTCTTACAGCTGGCATCCAATGTTTGCTGAAAGCACTCAGAAACACTCCAAACACTATTCAAGTCAACTTTGCAAGCGAGAGTGTGTTTAAGAGACACTGGAAAAGACAACCGCTTTAGACGATCCAGCACTAGCACAGTGGTCGTCTAGCTATCTTCTCCGGTTTCATCACGCAGGCAGTAGCATCTAAACGGCCAAATGCATACACGGTTTTGCTGGCAATCGCTCGAAGGTGCTTTTAGAGCAGCGACAACTCCATCATCATGGGTTTTGTCTTGTGGCTTACTTGTACGAGGGAATGCAGCTAAGGTTACCTTAGATAGACTTTGCGGGAGCGTGTTTAACCCGGGAAAGGCATCTTGGGGGCTCCTAGCTAGGCGCCAGTCGCGATTGCAGCATTAGGTACGAGGTTGTTGAAATCGCACAGTCGACATTTCTAAAAACAGATGAACTGGAATGCCGCTGGCAAAATTTGATTCGCAGCCTCTGATATGTGTGCATGAGCATCATTATTGAATACTATTTCGCAGTACGGCTGCACATTTGCATCGCTATTGTCGTCGGACGGCGGAAAAATGGCTGCATTTTCGTCTAGGTAATTACCGTAATTGATAATTGCTTGGCTTCAGCCATTCCAGCGCATGAGGCACCATTGGGAAAGAGTTCATTTTGAACGGCAGCTCTGCTGCTGGCTGAAATCAATACAATTTTCACCAGTTTATTGTTTTTTGTTTCTTTTTTTTTACCAATTTGCCAATTTACGGTTTCACCGCTCGGTCTGACACGAAATGAAGCTTTGAGTGCGAAATGGTGGAACAAACATAGACGCGAATTTCATCGCCGAGCCGATTCGACTCGACTATGCTTGTTATTTCAGAATGGTATTTAGCTAGAATGGACGATATGATGTGGTTGACTCTGACAATTTCGAAAGGTAAAGGTGCTTTGGTTAGCAAGTTGAATTATATCAGACTCGATACAAGATCGTAATGATTCTTTTGCAACGCAGTTCTTTTAGACGGATAACAATGATTTATTGCACAAGTTGAAGCTGCGAAACGTGACAAAAAATTAAATTAAACAAATATCATTGTAGCAATAAAACAGGAGCATCACAAAAAACAATCGATGATTAAGTCCTTTGTAACACATTTAAAGTTTGGGATCATCCGAATGGCATTTTTAAACTGACGGCGCCGTCACTTTAAGTCCTACCCATTTATAAACGTAAAGATTCGACAAGATTTTTTTCCTTTTTTTTCAATTTTTACTGATTTGCTGTCTAGGATATAAAAACGAATAGTTTCGGCACTTTTGAAAAGTTGAGATTATACTCAAAGGATATAAAACCTAAGATTTTGATAAATTTCTTCTTTTTTCTATTTTTTTTTTTCCTTTTTGTAGAAAGTCAAACCTAAACCGCATTTGAACAGAAGTCTGGCCAAAGTCTACGGTTCATTCAATTTTTAAAAATGTTGTATGGACGAAAATCTACGGTGCCAGAGAGAGGTCTGAGATGACTTAAATTGAGTCTACGATGTTTATGGACAGCGCTTAAGTAGAATTTTCAGCTCTGTATGTTGTTTAAGTGACAAAGATCCGTGAGTCCAAACTATGTTGGTTACCCTACTGATAAAATCTTTGTTTTGAGTGCATTGCCCCTGCATGCGGCGACAGCATGCATTATGGTCACGTTTGATCAAAAACTGACGCGTCTCGTGCTATAATAAAGCCAACGGATTGCTTCATCCGACTTAGGTGATTCCCAGTTCCAAACCATGCCCTACCCTACTAGCGAAAGATGGTAAAATCCCCTTTTTCTAGTGTGAGAGACCATCAAACTGCGCTTGACATAGACTGATGCAAATTTTGGAAATTTAAGGAGCGAAACCCACGGTTTCAACGATGCCAGTTTGGATTCAAATTTTGTCTATTTTTAAAGTTGAGATTTCACTCATAATGTAATGAGTCAATCTTGGAGTCAATGGAACTTGAAATATGTTTTTGCCAAGTTTTGTTTCTATTTTTTTAATTAATTGTCTTACCTCATTTTGAGGACAACAAACTAAACAAAACATTCTTTGCTCACAATCCACCTTTAATTGTCTCCTGCTAATTGATCTTCATCATCAGTACTTTCGTGAGTACGAGATCACGTCATCTTTCGTCGCCACATATTTTTTTTTTTTTCATATCGCGAAAGATTGTCCTTAGCAATTCATATCTCAGGCCTGTAAAAGACCACCGGGGAAGAATCTTTCTTGATAGCAGTTTCTTCTGGAGCCATACCAGGTGCGATTTCCACTGGATACCAGTGCTTGAAGACTGATTTTCCTCGAACGAATCAAAATTTGCACTGCTTTGACCGGCGTTTTTCAACATAAAGCGGTAGCTAAATGTCTTCATTGGCTAACATGCTTCAGAAGTAAGAGGGAGCATGAGCAATCACACTTATTACTGAGAATGAGTAAAGATAGTTTAGCCGCGTGGTAACTCTTTGAATCTTTCTCTTCGCCGGTGTATACGGCAATGACTATAGGGTGGGGCGGGGCAAGATGGGTCGCCTAAGGATGGATCACCATAACTTTGGAAATACAAATCGTATTGGTCCGCTACTCTTTAATACACTAGTTAGCTATGCTAAAAGTCGATAAAAAGTTCATTAAATACAAAATATGATGTTAAACAATCAGTTTTAAAAAGTAATCGATTTTGCGCCGTGAAAAAGGGCGGGGCAAGATGGGTCACCTTTTAAGTAATTCACATTTTCTCTACGAAAAAACGTCAAAATATAAGATTTGTTCCGCATTCATATATGCTCCATATCCATACTGAGTAAACAAGAGCTACTAGTAAACATTTTATAAATTTATTTGGAATATGAAAAACTTTACGATATGAGTGGTCCAAAGGCGACTCGAAAATCGATGTTTTCACAAAAAATATAATAATTATATGTTATAATTTTGAGCGTTCATTCCGCTTGATTGAAGTCATATATGAGATAGTCTTGTAATACAAAATAAATAACTTTTGAATGCTCCAAAAATACGTTCAAAATTGAAGGTGACCCATCTTACCCCGCGGCCGTTTATATGGAGATTATATGGAATGTATCGCATAAGAAAAATGGCTAAAAACCATTTTATTTTTTATTTCCAATGAGAGTGAATAATTTTTTAATCAATGTCCCAAACTTTTGTATATTCATGCTGGTCATCTAACAAAATTATTAACATAATCAAAACATGAGTAATGCGCCCGAAAATGGCTCTGACCCATCTTGCCCCGTGATCCATCTTGGCCCGTCCCACCCTACTTGGTTTTTAACCCTTTATTACAGTGCAGTGCAACTGACATAGACTCATATTGAATCGATTGTAATAGTCTCCTCCTATATTCTCCTACCGACAAAATTATTGTTTTTACAAATCTTGAGCAACAAATAAATCCACTGAATCATTTCCTCATGCTCTCCCTTATCACAGTAACTGAGGACGAATGATCTCCAGTCAGTTTGCTTCACCAGCCAACCGACCGATGAGGTACAGCGGTTGCAGTTGGTACGGTCTCTCTATGCTCCCTGTGCGTGTTCGTTCGTAGTAGGCGCTGAAATATGATCGTATTTTTTATATTTACTCTTATTCAAGCACTGCTGGAGAGGCTTCTTTGGATTTCACTACTTGCTGCGGGTACCGTACAGTTCTGCCTCCGTTCCAAATATTCTCTATTGTTTTTAAACCCCAAGACTGCGTAGCCGTTAACCAATAGAGTCAACCTTACAGTCGATTTCCAACAGTAATGTTTCAAATACTTTTTATTCTTCAATCATTTAACCTAATTTACAGCTCTTTCATAAAATAGGGGACAGCGTGAGCGATTCCAATTTGAAGCTGTACTTACACTTTGTACAGCGCCTAAATGTGTTCTATTCTAATTTTTCTATATCGTTGCGCTGCTTTCACTTTCTACCCTATCATGGTAGAATGATGAGCACGAGGATGTGTGCCTGTTGGTTGTTCCTTTTTCCAGTCCGATTGGGGGGTCCATTATGAGTTGCCCTTCGCCGATGTCCATGTATCCGGATTTGTTTGAGCCATGGGCTCAGAAGAGGGTCAGTGTCAGTTGCTCTCAAGGGGGAAGAACTGACGAAAGTGCCGGCGCCGGGACTGGGATCCCCGGCCCCGAAACCCATGACCATCTACTTATGAAGCAAACGTGTGACTAATTGCGCCACGGTCCCCGGCAGTTCCAAATATTTTAACAATAATATACATAAATGTCATCTCATACATGTAAAATCATACCTCGGCTCGTGCCATTACAACTTCCACGGCGATGTTGAAAAGTTTTCAAGACTTTCGGTTCGGTCAGCTTGCCGCAGTCTCCGGCGAGATTCGTATAAACTGGATAAATGACTCGAAACCCTTACGCAGTTTGATCAATTTGCATGCGCCCTCGGGACAGTCGTTCTCGACCTTGATTGGTCATGGCGGACGATACCGTCGCGTTGTAGGCCGCCTTCAAGATCATGTATGAATGACAATTCTTGACATCGGCACAGAAGTTTCATTTCCTCCCACTGAACTTTTGTTCCAGGCGGTGTTTTGTATTTTCTTCATGGATAAACGAGTCTATAGCTTCTATTCTATTTGTATTATTTGTATTTGTACTATTACATATTACAAATAGTCTTTTAAATAAGTATAGAGCTAATTATGAGAGACACTATGCTTCACCCTTGATTAAATGTGAAGATCACTCGTAGCTAGTAGGTAGGTATAGATTTGTTTGTTATGTCTACACTAAAGCAAAGATGTTGTCATAATAACATAAGGTTATATCACCTGTCTTCCTGGTTTGGTGGAAAACCCCCAAAAGATTTTGAAACCATGGTTTCCATCCTCATTCTCGACATAGTTCTCGGAGAGAATGAAATATGTAAAGCAGGTCAGTGATGTAAATTTTCAATGTAAACATATGGTCATTCCAACTTCCAACTACTGTGGCTTCTCCCATAGGAAGCCGGTTTCAACGGTTTTTACGTCTATATTGACAAACAAATTACTAACCGTGGGATGGAGAGCCCTACGCTTCGTGAAATACGAATTAATACAGCGTAGGTGATGTTTGACGTGAAAAGTGTTCCAAGGAAAAAGATCAGATGCACCTGCGTTCTGAACTTAATCATATTGCAAATTAACAATTTATACACTTTGCGAATGGCACTGCTTTGATGCGATGCGGCCAATAAATTAAGGCTTCTTCCGATCGATTTAAAGCGAGAAAACTGGTTTGCATACGCGAGAATCCAGAACTGAGAAGACCATACCTGATATCTGATACCAAAACATCCATAAAACTATGTGTTAAAGTCAAAACAAGGCCAAGGTTCCGCCGTTTTAATTTCATTCAAATTTATACCGAAGGACCTTCCGTTTATTTTTGCGTTGTCATCATCAACCACACCGCGCCGGCTCATCTTCTCGCGAATCAGGCCTAGGTATAGATTGCAACATGGACACCCGATGTCATCTGAAGTAGAGCAGAAAACGTTAGAATAACTCACATTTCCACACGCAGTCCAGCTGGCCGACCGCATCAGCAGCGCGGCCGGTCTATGTTTGGCAAATTTCAAATCAATGTTTTATGTTCGCTCCATTGCGCCAACAAAATTGACTAATCAATTCACATAATCGTTTGGTTTTTGATCGCGAGCTGATGATGGTTTGTTGGCTGAGCTGCTGTACTGAGTTGGGTTGGGCTGGATGCCAGCAGGTGTGAGCATTGTTTGTTGTTATTTATTGAATTAATAATGCAAGTGCAAGCTGCAGCAATATATCTGTTGCATTCAGTGTGGCTCGTGTACGTACGTCGATTATGATCTGCTGGTATCATTTTAGCAACAGGGCGGTTAAAGCTGCAGAACCCATCATCTGGCACGCGAAGCACGATGGCAACCAGCTGAAAAGCCTGGTTGAGATTGGGTTTCAATTTGATAAAATATTTTTTTTTGTCTGTATTAACGAGATTTTTAGCCCTAGGCTAGTTCATCTCGGGACCCACGCTTTACTTCCCTTCCGAAGGAAGAACTCACATTATGTGAGTATGTCGGGAGTGGGATTCGATCCCAGGTCCTCGGCGTGATAGTCAAGTGTTCTAACCACCACACCAGGTCCGCTCCAAAATATTAAATATTGAATTCTGACAGAACAAAATGTGGATAGGAAATTTAAACAATACATTACATATATTGAATAGGGTAACTTGTGTTAATACGCACCCTCAAAACACCACTAGGTCACGATGTCTATAATAGAAGAATATTATTTGTTTAAATTAGTGTCATTCGATTACCCATTAAATAAAAAATAATGGTCTTCCTTTCCATTTGGTGCTAAGAGCGAATTGATCTGTCGGAGAATATTTCCCCATTATGTATGTATATTTTTGGTGGAACGTACCCAAAAAGGTATTCCTTGATCATTTGTTCTAGAAATCATGAATAATAATGTTCTGAACCCCCGATTGAACATATCTCTCTTAGTTAGTTCCTTAGCAACAAATGAAAGAGAAAGCCGTTTGCTTTCATTTGGTGAATGAGTTAGCGATACTGATTTTTCAATATTTGTTTTGCCACAGACACCGTGAAGTAGAGTATTTTAGCCCTTACTTTTTTCCTAAATTTCTTGCTCAAATTTGTTTCTACTGGTGAACTTCCACCCAGGGGGTCCACTATAGGATAATTTCTGCCAGATTTGTAATGATTATGATCAGTTCCATGACTGGCTCGGTGAAGGCTGGGGGACGAGTAATAAAGACCTTGCTTTGTTATCATTAAGGAGGAGTGAATACAAACATGGCTACAACAATAATGGCCGACTTGGTCCCCGTCTCACGTTTTCAAGAGTACCAATCTTAAAAATTCGTAAACAAATGCTCTCCATTAGGAAAAGCTGTTTCTTTTTTTTTTTTTTCAAGGGAGCAAAACCAGGATAAATAAATACGGCTTTGTTCGATGCTTCATGCGTCAGATGTGTGCCTCTAAAGTTTATATGCAAAATTGCAATGGGATTTCTTGATGTTTCACCTTAACTTCCTAATAAGGTATTCATAACATGTTTTATCGGTAATCTCATTTTGTTTATTTTGGAAATAATAGACTGAGATTCTTTAAAGCTATGAAGTTTTTTGGCTTCCAAAAACGGGATTTCTAATTGATAATTTTATATCATTGCTAATGTTCGATCCGTTGGTTGGTTCTTCCTCAATCTTAATCAACATGTAAGTATGGTACTTTGCACACGATCATTTGTGTGGTCACACTAATTGGTCCCTGATGAAATCCAATCTGAGGATCGAAACGTTGGCAATGATATAAAATTTTCAAAGGTTTTCCCGTGACATAAATTATTTTGTTGTGATCAAGCTATTGTAATACATACATTGATGTAGAAAAAGGACGAATTTTATTAAACTCGCGTCCTACTTCTACAAATATGTGTTATTGTAGAACAAGTTTACTTATTATTGTATTATTGACATTTTACAAATAGGTATGTGTTCCAACAAGCACTACATTAACGAGTTTCCAAATTTAGTGTTATTAAAATATTATTGAAACTAACAAAACATGTTACTAAATTGGTTTTCCAGAAACAGGGAGCGGAATTCATTCAAAACTGCAGAAAAGTAACGATATATAAAATTTATAGTTCAGTACAATTTGCGGTAAACCTATAATTATTTAATAAAATATGAAAAATCAAACAATTTCATTCTTGTAAAATAGTAGAAAACCTGATTGATAAGCAATCAATCAACTATTGATTCAACATTTGTTTTTACCAAACTAAAAAAAATAACTTGTTCGCATTTGTTTTTCTTAACTTAACTTAACTTTTTGTTTTCAAATAACTTTATCGAATAGTTTATTCAGTACATATTTGGGAAACAAAAATATCTACAAAGCGACGCTAAAAGATTTGAAATTGGTCGAGCAATTAAAGAGTTATCGGGCCCTGAAGTTATTTTTTCGTTGAAAAAAGAAGAAAAAAATGAAATCTTAAAATATTCTTTTTTTGCGTGACTTTGGAAAAACAAATGTTCTGCAAGTCTATTTGAAAAGCAATTTGAAAGAGATCCATGAAAAAAATTGAAAATCTGTTAAAAGTTGAAAAAAAGTTATGGCCCTTAAAGTGAAAACACCATATTATTACTCGAAAAAATTTCAATAATTTTTCAAAATAAGCCGCAGCCTAGTGTACATGGATACTTATCTTTTCGTGAATAGTGTGACTAGGAACCGTCGGAAGTCATGTTTCGTGTACGACACCTGTTGATACATACATACATTTACATACATTTATTTGTTCAACATCATTAAGACAAGACATAATCAACAATAGTACGCCACAATACTCGGTTTGTGGCTGCCGCTCTCCATCCTCGGTCGCGCCCAATGCTCGCCAAGTCACGCTCCACCTGGTCCGCCCATCGTGCTCTCTGCGCTCCACGCCTTCTTGTGCCAACCGGATCCGTTGCAAACACCAGCTTTGCAGGGTTGTTGTCCGGCATTCTTGCAACATGCCCTGCCCACCGTATCCTTCCGACTTTGGCCACCTTCTGGATGCTGGGTTCGCCGTAAAGTGCAGCGAGCTCGTGGTTCATCCTTCTCCGCCACACACCGTTCTCCTGCACACCGCCGAAGATCGTTCTTAGCACGCGTCGCTCGAAAACTCCGAGTGCTTGTAGGCCCTCCTCGAGCATGGTCCATGTCTCGTGTCCGTAGAGGATCACCGCTCTTATTAGCGTTTTGTACATGGTGCATTTGGTGCGTGGGTGAATCTTTTTCGACCGTAGTTTCTTCTGGAGCCCGTAGTAGGCCCGACTTCCGCTGATGATGCGCCTCCGAATTTCACGGCTCACGTTGTTGTCAGCCGTCAGTAAGGATCCGAGGTAGACGAATTCCTCCACCACCTCGAAAGTATCCCCGTCTATCGTAACATTACTACCCAGACAGATCCGGTCGTGTTCGGTTCCGCCTACAAGCATGAACGACACCTGTTGATCTATCTTCCGAATCTGATAAATCTTTTGGAAAACAACTTGGAGGAAATGTCTAGAAATGAAAATAATGATGTTTTGATCAAATTCTCTAGAAAGCGTTAAGTGCTAGTTTAATGGGGAGTGTAGAATTAGCATTTAAGTTAAAATACACGTAAAAACAATAGTTTAATGGCAAAAAAAAAAAAAAAATTCCAGATTGGCTCAGGAAACCTTGCTTTGAAAAATGAGCATTTATCACGCATTTTTTAAGATAATTCACAAAAACGAGTTGAAACTGTTATCTTTGACCTTTTTTTCTAGAAAAAAAACTACTTCGCAAAAACTGATGGATTCAACGACGTTATTTTAAAATCAAGTTTCATGATTTTTCGAATGGAAGTGAAAAAACTGCTATAAGTTCAACCTTTTTCAAGTAAAATCCATTCATAGTCAAAAACAACTTCATCTCAGATCCAAGTAGACTTTTGTTCATACAAAATTTTTGATGTTTGTATGGATCGTAGACTTTGGCCAGACCTTCTCGCCCTCTAAGTATACATGTAGTTTTTTTAACAGGCCTACACGTCGATAAGGAACGGGTTTTCCCACAAGGCATCAAATTTGTCTGCGATTGTGCAGAAGTAAGTTCATACACTGAGGCATATTACGTAGGTGAAAATTGACACACAATTTTAGTATCCGACAAAAACTCAAACCAAACGACACTAAGGATTTACCGAACCACACTAGACAAGAAAACTGTAAGTACTTGAAAAATATGAAAGTTTATTCATAATGAAAAATGCAGAACTAACAAATAAACATTTCCAGAGTCCCTCAAGAAGATCCCAAACAGGCCGAAACGTTGAACAGAATATAATGAGGGTGTTTCATATTTGTCGAGAATGAAAAACCCCACGACAGAGAAAGGATAAAACGTCGAAAAGTGAAAGATAGAGTTTCATTTCATAATAAAGAGCTCACTATTTGCTTATATAACTCGTTTTCGTCGTTTTGTCCTTTCTACGTTCTGGCATTCAACGTTATGTGATTAAACGTTTGTCCTTAATCCCCTTTATTGAATTCGACGTGTGCCTTAAACATTTTTGACGTTTTGTCTCTTACAACGTTTTAGCACTCGACTTTATGACATTCAATGTTTTGTCTTTCAACGTATTGTCCCTAAGCCATATTGGGCCACATTTTACTATGCTTCCGGTAGCATTTTTGTTTGTTTTTTTTTACTTCTCGAGGATTTCAAAAAGATTTTTTTGAAGAAAGCGGTATTGGTGAACAAACAAAATTAAAAAAAAATGTACAATATCAACTTGCACAGTTTACATAAGCTTGTATGATGTAACAACGTAAATATGTATCCAGGAACAAGGCCAACATGCAGCATAATTCGCTTAATGTTTTGGACCTTGGACAACAATTTTCTCCTTTCACTTTACTCAAGAGTTCACAGTTCACTGCTGCTTACCATTCACGGGAATAATACAAATAAAATACACGAAACAGCCACAAGTAGTATACGACATTTCAGTAGATAAGAAGATTACTTCAAAAATCTAGACCAGCATTCGAAAAGGGCGGAGCTGACATTGCTACATTGATCTCAGGCAACCACTTATACAAGTTTCCATCGTTTAAAAGGAAGATCCTACTTTCCAAGATTTTCCAGACGGATTGGGGCAGCAAAAATTTTCCACCCTTTCCACATGTTGCTCTAGATATGTTAATGGTTTAATCCTGTTCAATCGTGCCAACTGAAATAATCAGTATGCATGATCAGATCCCTCTACATTATGTTGAGTCTACCTTATGCTAAATATACATACAAACAAACCAAAAAGAAGCACCCCCTCAAGCTGCTTCGAGTGTGATTAATTGCTCGCCGGAGATGTTGTTCAACCTGGGAGCCCCAGTAGTAGTGTGACAAGGTGCTGAACTGACCTGCAATCAACTGCTTGTCCTTTTGCGATTTGGCCCCTAACGCACGTGGAGGAGACGGCCGGCGCACACCGTGGTACCAATTGAGGTCAAATACCTACATCTGCAAGCTTGCAGCTTGCGATTGCAGCACAACATCCACTTAGGAGCATGGCATTCAAACCTGCTGTGCCGCTGACTGACTGGTGGCTGGTCCCGTTCGACCTACACTCTATAGTGTAGTCGGTGTGTTGCTGCTGACATGACAAATCGTAAAGGACCACGCGGTCTAGTGTGTATGATTATAGAAAGTATTAGTAGGTAATCTATACCGTTGATTAGAGAGGCAGAAAATCATGAATGAGCTAGACCTTCTTAGGCCGTGTGCGTCGACTAAGTTCAACTTCGCTACTAGGATAATAATGTGAATGCTTGGTTGTTGCACTACTAAGGCAAGCACAGTGTGTAACAGTGATTCTCAACCTCTGGGCCATGGACCATTCTCTGCGCATGATAATAATGTGGTTTTTTTTGTCGATTCAAAAGAACATATTGAAATTTGCGAACATTATTTTTTTATTAACTCATTAAAAAGTGCATTACAAGTCAACATGTATTCGGCAAATTAATTTTATTTCATACAAATAGTAAAACCTTCGGCGTCTGTCACGTAAACGCTTGTGTAATTAGTATTGTAATTATTCGCAATCCGCATAAACACTGTTCATATTTCCTATCCATGACCAAAAGCGACTCTCAGATCACTAACACCCGTGATGGTTGCGGATATGTAGAGGTATTCTCGGTCTCAAGAACGAAGCATCGTGGACACATTTTTTTTTTGTAAAATCATAAGCAAATTTTCTAAGCCATTCGAAAAAAATACAAAATGAAAATTATTTTCCACAAAATTTTCCACAATGGGGCACGTTCGGTGTAGTACTAGATTTGTAATAATGAGCTGAATTTTTGTATGGTGAGAAGGTCAATTCTCCGTTTCTGCAATAAAATGGTGCAAAAAGCGTGGGTATTATGATTCCTTGCCTGAATTGATGCTGTTTGAGCAAAACTTTGGATAACTATGTTGTTTATGTTGCAAGAAATAGAAAAAACAACAACACTGTTACCCAAAGTTTTGCTCAAACAGCATAAAATTAGGCAAGGAATCATAATACCCACACTTTTTGCGCCATTTTATTGCAGAAACGGTGGATTGACCTTCTCACCATACTAAAATTCAGCTCATTACTACAAATCTAGTACTTCACCAATCTGTCCTATTGAGGAAAATCGGTTGGAAAAGTCGAACAAACTATTTAGGAAGTCCGGAAAAATTCTCAAGAAAATATATTTATGGAAGCGAACGACATAAGCTTCTTCTTCTTCTTCTTTATGGCTCGACGTCCCCACTGGAGTTTGGTCTGCCTCGCTTCAACTTAGTGTTCTTTAAGCACTTCCACAGTTATTAATTGAAGGGCGTTCTTTGCCTGCCATTGCATGAATAACTATATTGTGAGGCATATACAATGATATACTATGCCCAGGGAGTCGAGAAAATTTTCCCGAGTGAAACGGGAATCGAACCCGCCGTCTCCGGATTGGCGATCCATAGCCTAAGGCCACTAGGTTAACTGAAGACCCCTAACTACATAAGCTATAATCTGTAAAGTTTTCAAGATGTGATTCTAAAAATCTTAACTTAAGGCGAAACTGGAAGCATTTCCTCATTTTTTTTTGTTTTTGATTTTTCATTAAATAACGAAGCAATATTTTCAAAATCGGTTTTCGTACACATGTAGAGTATGGATCAAGGTATCTTCTGATTTTTTTTTTGTGGTAGAAAATGTTTTCCATTTTTTCAGAAACCATTTTTTGTGAAATTGTATTCAAAAATGGTTTCCGCATAAACGACAAACATTTTCCACCATAAAAAAATCAGTAGATACCTTGATCCATACTCTACATGTGTACGAAAACCGATTTTGAAAATATTGCTTCGTTATTTGATTAAAAATCAAAAACCAAAAAGTGAGGAAATGCTTCCAGTTTCGCCTTAAGAATGAAGCATCGTGGACACAATGTTTTTTTTTTGTGAAATCGTGAGCAAACTTTCAGCAATCCAAAAAAAAAAAACAAAATGAAAATTGTTTTCCACAAAATTGTCCACTGTTGAGGAAAATCGGTTGGAAAAGTCGGAAAAACTATTTGGGAAAAAATCTCAAAAACAAATAGTTTAGGAAGAAAATTAATAAGCTATATTCTGAGAAATTTTTTAAGATGTGTTTTTTTTTTGGTCCTGAGTAATGACGACCAATTTTGTGGAAAATGTCCAAATGTTGGTTGATTTTCGACCGTCTTGAATGTAAATTTGCATAAAAATGATCATTACTCAGCAACGAAAAAAAACACATCTTGAAAATTTCACAGAATAAAGCTTATAAAATTTCCTTATTTTTTCATTTGAATTTTTACGGACTTCGTAAATAGTTTTTCCGACTTTTCCAACCGATTTTCCTCAACAGTGGAAAATTTTGTGGAAAACAAGTTTCATTTTGTATATTGATTTGTATTGCTGAGGAAATTTGCTTACGATTTCACAAAAAAAAACATTTGTCAACGATGCTTCATTCTTAAGTTATGATTTTTCAAAGAACCACATCTTGAAAATTTTACAAAATATAGCTTATGTACATAGTTCCCTTCCAAAAATATCTTTTTTTGAGAATTTTTCCGGAATTCCTTAATAGTCTTCCTTTGCATCACATTGGCAGCAGCTCGCTGACGTAGTATAAGGTTGGGTCAAAAATTACCCTAATGCCAAAGGAGGGTTAAACGGGTTAAACAAACGGCTCATATCACATTCACATCTGGACAATTTCCACAAAATTGGTCATAACTTAGGAATGGAGAAAAGTCACACCTTGAAAACTCACAGAATATAGCTTATGTAATTTCCTTTCAAAAAAAAATCTTTAGAATTTTTTCGGACTTCGTAAATAGATTTTCCGAGTTTTTCCTCAACTATGGAAAATTTTGTGGAAAACCATTTTCATTTTGTACTTTTTTTTTCAATTGTTGAAAAAATTTGCTTATGATTTTTACAAAAAAAATGTGTCTACAATGCATTGTTCTTGAGTTATTATTTTTCAAAGTACACAGCAGTACCGAACGCGATATTTTACCGAAATCTCAACCACTGAGCGTTCGGTAATGGATTTTTACCGAAATTCTGTAAAAAATTACAAAATTTCGGTAAAATGTTATCGTTTATCTGTCAAACTCTAATGAAGTTCGGTAAAAGTTGCAAGCTTTACCGAATTTATCCTGCAAAACAAACTTAACGGTTGAGATTTCGGTAAAACATTACCGAAGTCGGTGATTTTTTCTTAGTGTGTAGGTGTCGTTTGTTTTCCACTGGTGTTTTCCGGAAAATTAGGCGATCCTGATTTTTTTTTTTTTCAATTTAGTTTCTGTTCATATATGGTCGGCGTTAAGTCCATCTGTTTTTAGATGATTTCGAGAAAATGCCCTGCAAGCACTTGAAATTTCAAATCTCTGGCATTGTTTTCAGAAATATTATTATTATTTTATGTAATGACACATCTGCATCAAAATAACGTCAAAAAGTTCAAGTTTATCGAATTCCCCAGCTTATCTTTACCTGCCCTAAAAATCGCGTAGTCCACTCTGACTGAAAGTCGACCATAGGTAGGAGGTAGGGGAGACTGGGGAGACTTGATCCCTTTTTCTTAATTTGCCTGTAACATCAAGAAACAACACAAAACTAGATCCATTTTTCGTACAGAATGGCAGGTAAACGTCTATTGCAAGTTTATACACAACAGAAGGACTTTAAATTATTGTTAAAGTTTTCAAAACTGTGTTTTTATGGAGGCATGTCTTATGATGTATTTTACAAAAATGGGTCACAATTGATCCCCTTTGGAGCACATGTTTAAATAATTTAAAGAGAAAATCCAGAAGCTTCCTGTTCATTTTCTTACATTTTTGATGAATATGGTGTATTTGAAATTATAAGATTTCCTTAAATTTTTAAGGATATGCCATATTTTGTAAATGGGGAGACTTGATCCCCCTTTTAATGGTGTGTAATAAAATAATAATTATCTGACACGTTTTATCATTGAATATACTAGAATTCCGAATAAATAGAGGCTTCTAAATAGATTTTTATTTTTCACATGTATAATGTGTGTGTAATCCTCGAGGGATCAAGTCTCCCCATGTCAATGTTGTATACACTAAGCTACATTAATTGAAATATTTATATAACAACCTTATTTGGATAAATACGTTTGATAGTATTTTATTTATACTATGTGCTGTGAAATTTTGACACGATTTGGTTCAATTTTCACAAAGTTATTGAGATTTTTTGGAATCGCCTAAAAGATTTCTGAAGGACTGAAAACAAACCATCAGCCATTAAAAATTAACGCAATACACAATTAAAATCAATTGTAGCCAAAACATTGTCGTTTGTCCAGATGTTGTTTTGGAAAAAATATGCTAGAAGAAAACTGTTTTTGATTCCGAGAAAATATGGGTGGAACAAGTCTCCTCAGTCTCCCCTATATGTGAACCCTACCTGTAAAAAAAATCATTAAACTCTGAGAACCTTGGTATCAATTTGTACGACAATAAAAAAAATCCCTAGTAACATTAATACTACACCTTAACTTACTTAATCATTCCCAACTGTCTGTAAGGATGTGACTGACACCATTAACAATCAGAAATGTAAAAGCTGCTTAAATTTGAGAAGAATTGGAGCATTATCTTTTCGACTATTCTAAGTGCAATTTATACCAGATCAGTCCCGGAGGAGCCACCATTGACAAGTATAGTCATTCTAAGCTAACATTTGTACTATCACTAGGAATTTGAAGATTAAAAGCAGTCAGAAATCTTCAATTACATTCCAATAAGCCAAAACAAAATGTATAACATTTATGTACGCATGACTCAGAATGTTTTGGAACCACTGAAGCACTACTAGACCGTGCTTTCTGAAGTTCACCTTTTGGCAAGCGTGATCCTGAGCATGGGGTTGAACAGCAAGTGTAAGTAGGTTCGACCAGCAGCCTCACCGAATCAACCTATGACATAACCACGTCGGCGATCTAGTGGATATGATAAGTATTTTTTCTATTCCTTTTCCCCTCGAAATTTGTTTTGCTAATATGCACTAAGTGATGGTAACCTGTTTCTTTTGCACAGCCAAGTACAATCTACTTGGGGCCGCCGAGGCCTGATGATAGGTCTTGGGCTGTTTTTAAACTTTTGAGAAGTGGGTCACTTTTTGGTGGTAGGATCGGAGTGTCCCACACCACTGGTTGGCTGACTAGATGACTGGGCGCCGAGGGCATGTTTTGGGCGCCAGCCTAGCTTCGTCTCGACAGGGGCAACTCGCTGCATTGCGGCTCAGACTGCACTTTGACTCTGCGGTGCGGTGTCGTTATAATTAGAGCCCTTGTGGGTAGGTATTAGGGGTCAAAATAATGCTTATTTTATGGTTTCAGTGGTGTTGGTGAGTACCACTTCTCACAACATAAAATTGGTGTTTTAATTGAACGTTTGTATGAACTGACCTTCTTATCAAGCCATCTAAATACAGCTAAAAAGTGTCATAAGACTTTCTGTCGTCGCTTGTCGCTTTAAAATGCTAATGAACGCGTGACATTGGGTAGCTGTTAACTATTGTGAAGTTCCCAAACAAACATAACCCCGCTGTGGATGTTTGTGCAATCTAGATACTATCAGATTGTGCTTTTAGCTCATCAAACGATGAATGGAAAACTGTACCTCTACTGCTTTGGAACGCCGCAAACAAAAAACAATATCGAGCGATGCTACGGTGGTCAGTAAACCAATTATTTGAGTTGCCCAAAAAACATCCACACGAACTGAACCCACTCCTGCCTTGCATCGGAAGTTTGTTCAGTCATTAAGTGTCATCCGTAGTAATGGAAAATTGTGCTAAGACTGGCAAAGGTCAGAACTGTCACAGGCTGAGTATTCCGATAGCGGTGCTTTTTGGAGCATCTATTTCAAGCAAACAATAACCAGCACGTTACGATCATTATATCACTTAATGGAGATGTTTGATTTCGATAAGAATACGTTGAATATTTTAAACCATTCATTTATAAATTGCTTAGCATACACAATGCTCCTAACCCCACGATCCACAATGCAAAAATGTATTTAGTTTCGTATTGTAATTCATATATTCTATCCATGTATCTCATCAGGATGAAACACTTCTGCATCTAGATTTTCCAAATATCATCCCGTCAGAATTTAGATGATTACCCACCCACCAATATCCGCTTCTCAAAGTATGTTAATTACTTTTTTTTATATTTCATGTTTCCCGTGTAAATTCCACAAGAATGCTGGTATGAGCACATGCATTTGACGTACAATCCATAGATCGTACTTAGTGATTGATAAAACAATAGAAACTTCACAAATGATTGATTCATGACTCAGAAGTCTGAAATGTGCCTACTTCTTCAATCCAAAATAGAAAAAATGGCGCCATTCACATCAGAATGAACTGAACAATGAAGGAATATTAGTGAGTCATTTTGTAGTTATTAGATACCAAGATCACTTCTGTATCCAAACGGTCTTCACGAGAAGAAGGGAATGATAGTGGTATACGAGGAAATCATATGATCTGACGTTGTGCCAGTTCAGGATTGTTAATGCCTTAGGACACTCACGCTGATATTCTCAGGTATCAGTAGGTCGGCTCCAGAGGCGCGTTCTCCTGATTCTCACGCTTATTCTCACTTCAAATGACATACACCGTCCATCGAAATATAATCGAACCACGCCGAAGCAACTCAAGATAACCCTCGTTCAAGGCAGTATCAACAACACCAAATAGCAGCGATCGTCTCTGCATCGTGGAACACACGAAGCTCTGACTGCTTCACATGTTGTTCTACGTCTCACATTCATACTGTATTCATATGGAGTGCTGTTAGTGTTTGTTATGTTATGCAAACTACCTAAACAAGTAAGTTAAGTTAACTTGTTACCTTGTTAAGAAATTACGATTAGCTATTACAAGTAATAAACATGGCAAAGCATGACTTTAGCTGACAAATTATTAAATACTTGTATGTGTCCTTCATGAAGCACATTAAAGCTGCAAGTGCTGTCGAGTAATCACTGAGAGCATCGTGAATACTTGTAGGAACTCCATAAACCTGCCGGGTTACTTCACAGGCCGAACAGACGCAGATGATGTGCTGTTTATTCTACAGATATCGCAAGTTTTGAGGAAAGGTATCCCTCCTGGGTGGTAGGAAACCCTGATGTGTAACCATTCACAGACTTGAGATAATTACTTGCACTTTTTATTCCAAATCCGTCCAAGTGTCAGCAGTGATGGAAAACAGTGAGGTATGCAGCTGAGCAGACACAAACGCAAAGCTATCCTACTCATGAACAACAGAAGCCAGAATATATTCGCAATTCCTTCACTCGCGAGCTAACGAAGCTGGTCGCACTCGTGATTGATTCGCGAAGCAGCTCTGAACATTTTTCAATTTTGTGAAAAAAGGAATTTAGACGGCCGACAAATTTACTTTTCAGGAACAATAAAGCACAAAATACTAGTATCTGATGGATAATTACTTGTTTTGCTATTTAAACCGCACTAAAATGCAATTCCCGCATCTCCACTTGTTCTTCGCGAATAAAAATTCATGAGTGTTTTTGTTTTTGTTTTGCTTCATACTGCGAATAAACTCACACGCGGCTTACTATCGGCACCGTGAGTAAACCGTTTTTTTACACTCGCGAGTTGATTCACGATGAGAGTGTTTCCATCTCTGAGTGTCAGTGCTTTGCAAATCTATGGCCTCATTGAAGCACAGTACAGGGCATTTTCGTCCAGAGTACTTTATAACGGTGGTTTCTTGTCCGATCCCATCCGGGTGGTTTCTGAAGTGAGGCAAGGATGTACACTGTACACTATCACCGCTACTGTTCCTCATCACAATCGACGAGATTCTGGTAGGAGCGAATGATCGTGAACCAAATCGTGGGTTGCTGTGGCAGCCCATCACCATGGACCATCTATATGACTTCGGCTCAACGGCGCATTGATGTGCAGAGTAAGCTCGATGATCTTGCCAATCGCTCTTCGGCGGCATGTCTTATCATCAACGTCAACAAGACCAAATCGTTAGATGTAAACATGGTTGCAACCCTTCCAGCTCTACGGTAGCTGGGCAAGCAGTCAGTGGAGAATGTTGAAAGCTTCCGATATCTTGGTAACCAAATGGCGGCTGATGGCGGCACCAGGATCGACATAGGTGCACGGATCAAGAAGGCGAGGGCTGATGCTCTTGTGAGTTTAAGAAATGTATGGAAAAACAACCCGAAAAGTCGACGCATCAAAATTCGAATTTACAATTCGAACGTGAAATCTGTGCTGCTCTGCTATTCGACAGTGAAACTTGGTAGTGGACAACACTCAACGGCTGCAGGTCTTCATCAATAGATACCTGTGGTATATAATTCGTTCATGGTGGCCTCACAATTGTATCTCTAACGTGGAGCTATATCGTCGATGTCATCGAAAGCGAATAGTGATAGAAATTCGGGAGCAAAAGCTACTCTACACTGGAGCGGAAACGAAATCTGCGAGCAAGCGTTAGATTGGAACTCAGCAGGATATCGCTGCAGAGCCAAACCCAGGGTCTCATGGCGGCGTAGCCTCAACAAAGAAGTAAAGCAAGTAGGCAGAAATTTGACCTGGCCAAAGGTCAAAGCGATGGTTGGAAATCGCCCAGGATGGAAATCTTTCCACTCAGCCCTCTGCACCACAGTCGGGGCTCAGGTGTCAGAAGGCTGGCTCCAGTGACACGTTATCCTCCATTTTGAACATTTGCGCCATCGCCATAATAAAAGCCTATTTCATCGTCTACCTGAGGGAAATGGAAGGAAATAAGGATAAGGATGGAGATAGGGACAGGTAGGGAAATAATAAGAATACCCCGGAATACGGTACTAACACATAAGCGTACCATAATGGGTTCATACAGTGCCCTGAAAAGGACACTTTAATAACGCATAAAGCGTAAGGAGAGCCTACACCTCTTTACCACAGCAGGTTAATATCAACAGAACATCCTGAAGATTCCTGAAGGTACCTATACAAGGTGAACGGCATTTGCTGCATTCAGCTCCTTGATTTGAGTTCGACAAGCGATAACTAACTTTAACCTAGAGTTGGCCGAAGCAAGTGCTTTAATAACAGTCTGGCTATCTGAATAGAAGTACATTACTTGATTGTGCGATATTTGCCAGAAAACCGTTCGCCAGAAAACCATTCGCCAGAATGACAAACGCCAGAAAACCATTTGCCAGAAAGTACCATTTGCCAGAATACTATTTGCCCGAAAGTACCATTTGCCAGAATGTACCAATCCCCAGAATTTAATATTAAATATTAAGTTCTGGGGATTGGTACATTCTGGCAAATGGTACTTTCGGGCAAATAGAAATTTTCTCCGTTTTCTAAGAATTAATTGAAACTAAAGATGTGATTGTGAGAATTTGGTGGATATAATTCAGTCCATTTACATAAAAAAATGTCATAAGTTTCAATCGTTTACAATAATTCAATATTTTCACTGCTAGGATGATCTCTTGCTTTGTTCCGAGAAAGGACGACTAGGGCTAGAACAACGAAAACAACAGGAAATGATTCACCGGTAGTTCTTGAGCAAAGAGAAAATCGATGAAGAGAAATCGATCATAGCAGATACGCCTGTATGATACTAAGCGCGAGACTTCGATGTAACTAGGCTATAAGTGCATATGTCCACAAATATCAGGTATGGTCAAAATACTGCTGACCGAAGTCCATTAGGCCGAATGTTCAACAGGTAGAATGGTGATCACGAATCGCAATTCAGTGATTATGGAACAGGAATTGGAACGGTTTCTTAAATTTGTTCGGTTTTCCAATAATTAGCTGATACTTGTACAATATTAATATTGCCTTATTGTTTTACTGCAATCAACAATTTATGCCAAAAACTAGTCTTACGATAAAACTAGAAAGAACAGCCTATGTTCAAAAGAAGGCAAAATTCACTAGTTGAACATCAACGGTTTCGGTGCAAAAAACTATTTTTCTACAATGAAACTATTCTCTCTAGTTCAAATAGTGAATTTTTCCTTCTTCTGAACACAGGCTGTTCTTTCTAGTTTCATCTAGTCTAGTTTTTGGCATAAATTGTTGATTATGTTAGAATCGTAAAGCAATATTGATATTGCGGAACAAATAGTTAAATTATTGAAAAAAAAATAACAGTTTTTAAACCCGTATATTGTTTCTATATTTAAAAGAAGGAAAGATTCATGGGTAAAATTCAGTAGCTCTAACTTCAACAATTGTTTTGACAGCATAAAAGAAGAAAACGAAAAAAAATATGGCCATTCGGCAAAATAACTTTTTGACTCAATGACATTCGACCCAATGGCCTTCAGCCGAATGCCCTTACACCATTGATAGTAAGATTCTATAACAGTAGCCGGAGCGCCATTAGATAAGTCCAAATATGTTAAGCTCACATGTTACAATCACCGTGATAAGGGAATATATTGGTTAGAAATGGCGCACATAAACTAAGAAGTTCATCTAGAAAGAACAGCAGATGATTAAAAGAAGGAATAAACTGCTGGAAATATTGGAATCAATTTCCTCAAGAACAAGCTTTTTAGGCCATATATTCGGCCTAATGGTACATTCAAGCTTGTGATATTGGGGGTACTGGCTTTCGGGCAGTGACAGTCAGGCTAATGGTATAGGTAAAACCGTCACTTAAGTTATTATTTCTGTGTATTTTACTTGTTGCTTCTATAAGGTTTTTGTGTATGGTATTCGATTGACTTCAGTGTGTGATCAACAATTCCGGGTAATTTTGCTGTTTGCCACCAAAATTATTATTTAAAGTGATCATGTTATTTTTATTGTCAAAAATAAGCTTTAAATTACTTTCAATTGAAAGAAGGGAATCTTTGAAAAATGTTAGTTAAGCCAAAAATTCCATATCAGTAAAAGCTGGAAAGAACATCCTACGTGTTGAAGAAAGGAAAATCCTTCTATTGATCAAATTCCATCAAAATAATATTTGATCAATTGGATCCACATCCTGATCAACTTGTCCACAAAACAAATTTGTGGAAATGTTCTAGCTGTTGTTCGCAATAAAATATTAAATAACGTAAGAGATTTAATGTATTGTAAAGTTTGAAAGGTTTGAGTTCACATCAATTTATTGTTTCAGAGTGATTTGCCCTTCTTCAAACTATAGGCTTTTCTTCAAAAGTTACTCTAAAATTATTTAATGTTTGCTCTTACATCAGTTCCAATAATTTATTTAACTTTCGCATATAAATCTGAACAAAATTAACATTTAACATTTTTACAATCGTTATTGTGGGCTAATCGGTCCAAAACAAATAAAAAACACGATTTATTTTTTCAATAAGAATGCTTTAAATTATCATTAGATTGCGACCACTTCTGGATTGAGAACTTCGGAAAATTTCTGGGAAATGGTACTTTCTGGAGAATGGTACATTCTGGCAAATGGTTTTCTGGGAAATGGTTCTTTCTGGCAAACGGTTTTCTGGGAAATGGTATTTTCTGGCAAATGTCATTCTGGCCAGTGGCATTCTGGCGAATGGTTTTCTGGCAAATATCGCACAATCCATTACTTTGCTCATTACGTGTTGCTGAAGTGGTGGTGCATTTCATACAGAAGAGCAAAGATTTCGGCCTGAAAAACGGTGCAGTGTACCAAGTGAGTAAGACTGATGCAGCCTTAGCTCACGAGAATAAACACCATCACCTGCTCGACCTTCGAGAAGCGAGCCATCAGTGTAACATAAGCTGTTAGTACACAGGGTCAAATATTTGTTCAAAGAGAACCAATTCTTAAACATCTTTTTTGACTCGATCGAATTTCCGTTAGTGTCAAACTGATATTGTTTCTTGAGTTCTTTCCTTGTTAAATATTTGACCCTGTGTGCTTAAGGCCATACCATGCCGTCTGAAATTCTTCTCTCCAGATATCCTGATGTCCACTTTTCCCGGGAAGGGAATTTCGTGGAAAATTTCCTAAATGGAAAATTACAAGCAATTGTAACTTTGTCCTATTTCACCAAAAGTGGAAACAACAAGGTGTGTGTTGATCTGCGGTTCACAGGAGTTTCCTCTAGTAGACCGAGTACCCGTAGATGATAAGTGCAAGAAAGCCCTTCTTGTTTAAGATGAATGTGTAGTGGGGCAACGTCAAAGAGAACTTCTCGTGATCGCTTTTAGGCCGTTCGTAAGAGTTCCTCACAGGACCCGTCCACAGCTCTGAAGCTCCACAAGTCTCGTTCTCCTGAGCACAGGCAATTTTGGTGGGGTTGTTAGACCGCTGGTGGTTTTGCAGTCGACTAGGTCTGTGATTACCTAATATGCGCTCAGCAAACAATGGGTGGCAGGCTTGCAACAAAGTGTCACTGTGATCCGGTGTCGGAATTGAAATAGACCGGCTTCGACGCAAGTCGCATCCACTGATATCGAGGGGAGGAGCCCATACATGATCCGTATACTCCTGTTACGAACCGGCGTGAGCATGTTGTTTAGGTTGTTGATGGCTAGACAGATCATTTCAATGGGATAAATAACTAAGCGGCATTCAAAAGGTGATCGCTCCGAAGTTCTCTCCAGTCGTGTTTCTTCGTTGCTGAGAACATTACCACTTCCTTCCATTCCTCCGGTTGTTGTTTGGTTTCCCAAATCTTGAATATCAACCCATGTAGGCAGTAGGTACCATTTTTAGTGAATGGCATGCTTAACTTCCCTCAGCGTGGGAGTTGGATCATTGCCGTCCTCTGCTGCACTGTAGTCGTTTCCTTCGTTGGGTTGGTCTCCCGTGCCTCCATTACCTACGCCATTCAGGTGTTCATAGAAGTGCTACTTCCGCCTTTCAATCAATTCAATCCTTATCCCTGTAGATGTCAGATCGCGATACGAAGCTATTACGAAATGCGTGGAGCTTCTGGTAGAACTTCCGTATTTATTGGGAACGGCACAGCAGTTTCATTTCCACGCACTTCGTTTCTTTCAGGCACCTTTTTTTCTTCCGAAAGAGGCGGCTCTGCACATTTCGCTTCTGTATGTACCTGTCTACGTTCTGCCAAGTTCCTTGCTGCAGCATTATCGCCCGCGTTGCGTTCTTATCCAAAATGGCTCTGCACTCCTTGTCGAACCATTTGTTCCGTCGTCTCCGTTGCACGTACCCGATAGTGCTCTCGATTGCGTAGTTGATGGCTTATACCATGGCACGTTGGTTATACCCTTTAATACAAACTTCAAGTTGGGAGTAGAACTTTGCAACTCAACTTTGAGAGGCTCTCTCTGTGCATTGTAGGTTATCAGAACAATTCTTTTGGACGATACTGAGTCCACAGAGATATAAGGTGGATTAGTTTTATGTATCATTTGATAGGAGAATTTTGTCAACAACTTGTTTCTGTTACTCAAACTAGTTTCCAAGGTTTCTCTAGAACCTACCCCTTTAAATCCCTCGGCTATCTGCTTAACTAATCTGTTCGTCTAGAGCTCAATGATGCAATGACCTTGTATAGCATTTCCGGTAAGATCTGAGGCACCGTTGTACCAAAACGCATTTCTTATTTTATTGACAATTCTTAGCCCACCCAGTTACTAATCCAAATGTTACTGACTTCATCTTCACCATTTAAATAATGTTCCACCACGGTTCCATTAGTTCGTACTACCTGGCATTGTTTCTATCCCATGATTTTTTTTTTATAAAACCAATTTATTTCGTCAATGTATATGTCTTAACTAATTGCTATTTACAAAATTCGATTTCATTATGATTAGATTTCAGAATCAAGATGAAAACTCAACGCATCTACATTAATGTGATTGTTGTCATGAGTGATGAATATTACATATTGAATAAATGTTTTCAGAATCAAAAGCCTATCATATCTATTCACTATTTTTAGTTCTGGATATTTTAGATCATCAAAAGCAAAGTTTCTATTAGTGACAATGACACGTAGTTTTGTCTGCAATACTCCCCACGCTCTCAAAACTCTGCTGCAGGTTGAAAGCTTGTGCTTGAGGTCTTCAGGAACGTTGCATATTGCACACGCAGGTGAATTGACGCGTTGCATTCTGAACATCAAAGCTTGGTGGGGAATCTTATCGTTTACCAGCATGTAGTACAGGCCTCGCTCTGTACAGTTGAGTCGGTGATCCGCGATGTTGCGCCATATACGTTTCCAGTCGCGATTCGGGTTTTCGTTCATTACCTTCGGTTGATCTGCTAACAACACAAGTTGTGTATGTATAGTACGCGATGTTGGATTCGCCTTTATTGCTTCGGGAAGGTAAGATGATTCTTGTACTATTGTTTTCAAGCATGGGCAGTTACTTGGGATCGTCTGCAAATCTGGAGGGTTTTGGACCAGGTTGAAGAAGCTTCGATAGAATGGCGTGAACGGCAACTCATTAAGATGCCGATTGATGAGAAGTGCTTTGCATTTTTGTCCGGGAAGCTGCAGTTTTAACCCACCACGCTCAGTAGGTAGAGCTAGCTGTTGTATGGGGACACGTGTCATTTGTCCACTCCACAGGAAACCGCCCATCAACGAAGTAAGTTTGGCTACATGCAAATTGCTAATAGCGACAACCGACGAAACATACCATATTTTTGAGGTGATCCAAGTGTTCAAAAGTATAACTTTTTGGTGTAGAGAGAGAGTACGGCATCGATGCATCCAGAGCTGTTGAGCAAAACTGCTGACTAGAGGATCCCAGTTCATTTTGCTCATCAGTCTAACAGAGTTCACAAACTTGATCCCAAGTATTTTCACCGAGTCCACCGTTTGCAGCCAAGGGACAGCTAAGCGATTGTTGTTGTTTATCAAACCGATATCTACACCATACGTTTTCCTGTAGTTGAGTCTAGCTCCAGCTAGCACACCAAAACGGTCAAAAGTAGACTTCACACTCTCAACTTTATCCAAGCTGGTAGTAATTATCGTTATATCGTCGGCATATGCTGTTATTAGGTCATCTGGTCCACTGCAGATTCTCTCCAGTTTCCGAATGAGAGGGTGTATGTACAATACAAATAAATGCATTGCGATCGGATCTCCCTGACGAACAGACCGTTGTATTGGGAATGCAGGTGATAGATTTCCATTCACAAGCATTCGGGAAGTAGACAGCTGACCAAGTTTGTTGAGTAGGGCGATCAATTGAGGGTTGAATCCCAGAGACTCCATTGTGCGAAAAAGAAATCGACGATCAACTCGATCAAAAGCGTGATCGAGATCAAATGATATTAGTTTTCCGCGCAGTCGTCTTTCCTTCAAATAGGAGATCCTATCCTTGATAGACAGAGTTGCTTGAAAAATATTATGTCTACCGTTAGAGCACTTTTGAGCACCACTCAATATGTTGTTTTCCACCAATGTTCGATCCAACCTCATTTTAATTATTCGTGAGAATAATTTATAATCACTATTAAGAAGCGATATCGGTCGATATGATTTGACAGACTGGTCGGCACCTTTTTTCTTGACAAGGACTATCACTCCAGCGACGAACTTGTCGGAGAAATTCCCTCGTAAAGCTTCATTCATGATGAGATTTAGCTGTCTGTGAATGATATCGAACGTTCTTGCATAGAATTCCAGCGGAATTCCATCGCAACCAGGAGCTTTCTTGAATGAACTGGTTTTGATGGCTTGGAATATTTCGCCAGTTGTTATCTCGTCCATACAGCTTTCGTTGGCACGGTTGTCCACTGGTATAGCCCTCTCCATGGCAAAATCATCGCCAACTCCAAGTTCGGTTTCCGTGTACAGTTGTTGGAAATAGCTGAAGATATGCTGCTCAATTTGGTCTGTACTTGTTAATAATCCATCATTCTCGGTAGCCAGCTGATTTATGATTGTTCTTTTACGGCGTTTTTCTCCAAGTTGAAAGACAGAAAGAGGCTCCCCAGCAATCCTTGTTTCGTTGATCTGCATGAAAGTATCCGAGAATCTCCGCTGAAGAAGAAGCATTTGGCTTTTGATTCGGTGTATGGTAACTAGTATCGACGGATTCCCTAGATACTCGTCATATGCATCACTAAGTTGAGTATAGAGTTGTTGATGCTTTCGGTTGAATTCAGAAAAAAGCTCTCTGGATTTCCAGCGAAAAAATGATAACACTTTTTTCTTCGTGTATAGAGCCCACCAATCCATCCATGTGGTATAGTACCTACGCTGTCGTAGCCAATAGTTCCACTTCGTTTCAAATTCAGCTATATTTTCGGTCGAAAGTATCTGTGGGCGAATCGACCAAAAACCTCTCCCATGTTCAGGTCCCAAATGCGGCATACACAAGCGAAGCGTGAGAGCCTTATGGTTGGTGAACGAACAAACGTGCGTATTGGTTTCTCGAAGTTGGTTCCGTAGACTGCTGCTCACATATATTCGGTCGATTCTTGATGCAGAGTTGTGTGTCACGTAGGTGTATCCGTTTAGATTTCTGTTGAGAGTCGTCCATACATCTGCCAGTTGTAGATGTTGTAGAGTATATCGTAGAGATGCGCTGAAGTTACTGTTACCGGTGGAATCTCTTGCATCCACTACAGAGTTAAAATCTCCTCCTACTACCACGTGTTCGGTGGCTTCCCGCAAATAGTATGAAAGTGTACTATTGAAGAAGTACTCTCTCTGCGATCTCTGTAGTACGCCCGACGGGGCATATATATTACACAAAGTAACAGAGTTGTTCAGTCGCAATACTATCAACCGACCATCCAGGCTTCTATCAACATGGGAAACAGATATATGTTGTTTTACAGCTATAGCAGTTCCGCGTTTCGAGTGGTCGACGTTCGTTAAAGTGACGTAGCCTGGGATTTCCATTTGTTTATCTTCAACTTCCTGAAGCAGAATGATGTCCAGATCTAATACACGGATGAAGTTGTGTAGCGCAGTTAGTTTGGTTTGATTGGAGATAGTGTTTATGTTAATTGAGGCTATAGTGTAACTGAAAGAAGCCATTGGATTTATTCAATTCCTGTGTCGGTGTTACGTAGAAATTTGTAGTGTTTTTTCGTTTGCTTTCGCTCCTTTTTGCTATTGCTAGAGGTCGAAGATTCGTCGGTAGTGTTGCCATCATCTCTCTTGTGTTTGCTACCTAAAGAACCATGGATGACTCCCGGCTGTATTGGTAATCTGAAGACAGCTGTATCTGTAGATTCCAGATAGATAGCTTGCATGGGTGGAGCGAGAAGTTCTGTTGTCTGTGTTTCGGTGTCGGTGCTGATTGTATCCATCTGTTCAGTTTGCATGACTGCAGTTTGAGACGCCGCCGGGTTGGAGGTGTCGATCATAGTGCCGTTTGTTTCCGTCTTCGCACCTTCACTGTCGCTGATTACGTAGACGTCCGGGTCGAAGTTGTTAGCGTGTGCCGGCGCAACCGGGGGTTGTTTAACTACACTAGCGTAGCTGTTTCCAGAAGAAACGGTTAGGCGTTCATTTACGCTTGCCTTTTGAACAAGAAGTTTCTTATTCTGCACACATGGAATTCCAGTATGCATGTATTCTCCGCAGTGCTTACAGGTGGCTCGCTGCCCGGGATAAGTGACGTAAGTACTTTCACCGCATATGCTAATGTAAGACTTGATCGGTTGTTGGAGGAACATCTTTATTAGACGAATTCCTGTCGGTAGTCCAGCAAACTCGTAGTCGTCTGTCCATACTAGCTCTTGGATTGACAGAACTTCTCCATACTGTGTCATGTGCGATGTCAACTGCTCGTCTGTTACATCCATGGAGAGATCATGAACTTTTACATGAGTGCAGCCGTCTTCCATTTGGATACGTAGTTTGTATTTTCTTTTGTTGCATTCGTATTCGTGACGGTTGTCATGCTGCTTCGCGATCTCCTGAGCAGTGATGAGGTCGACAGTTTGTACGAAGGCACAGTTGTAGATGTGACTGATCTGTATTCTGCAGACCTTCTCTTTGGAGAGGCCGAGATCACTCGCGACGAACTTGTGAATCTCTTTGAAAGAGGGTTTTCTTGGAATGTTCGAGAAGTCGATCCTGAACGTATTTTCGCGGTTTTTCCGTGAAGACATTTCGCGGATGGTTGAGATAACAGAGAAATACGATATGCCAGCCGAAAAACGGCGCGGTGGCCGACTTTCGCGGCGAAAATAGCGGTTTTTGAAATACTTTTACGCAAGAACCGATTGCTACGAGAAAAACGCGTCCGCTTTGCATGAATCAAGCAAGCTAACTCATGATTCGTTGGCATCACAGGGGATTGCAAAGCACCAGCAAATTTTTTCGCAGACCGTAATTAAGGGGCGTACCATTTTATTGTTTTTGCTAAATCGTGTACCCTTCGCGGTTTAGAAGCCATCCGCGACCATTCTCAGTCGTTCCACAATTTGGCAACAATCTCTCATTATGTAAGGTTTCTTCTGCATGGCAGGCAGGGCAATATACTTCACCGCGATGACCGACGTCCACCAGTCAGTCAGCTATAGCCATCAAACAGCTGATCGCGTCCAACAGCTCGCTGGCTCAGCCCGTCTGGTTTTGGAAAGCTAAAGGGACCAAGAATACCCACGCCGGGCCGGCCCGGCCACGAATGCGGCCGGTACCCCCGCCGCCAAGTGATGGTGAAACATCGCCAACGAGTTGGAGTCTAATTTGTGTTTATTGCCACGACGACGCTGCAAATATCTATACGCAATGCATGGAAAACTGATGCTTCTCGACTCGGCATGGCACATTAAGGAGTGTATCGGAAAGTAGTTGAAAATGTTCAGAATGCTCTATCTCGAAGCTGGGTTGGTCTTTTCATTTCGGTTCTTCTATGAAATCTTCACAATATAGTTAAGTTTAGAATACCTTGGAAAAATTTGGAAAATGTTTAGTATTATTGAAAATATGGTTAAATAAATACACCTCACAGAATAAAAATCTGCACAAAATGCAATTTTGTTAAGATTTTTCAACATTTCAAAAATCTGTAGCGAGTAAAATTTGTACGATAAAAAATCTGGAAAATATTGATGCTTGTTAACAGTTATGTACACATAACATATCATTCAACACCGACTTTCAAAATTCATATTTTCGAAAGAAAAATCTCCTATATCTACAAAATATTCCACTCCAAAAAACGTCTATTTTTTGGTCAAACTTTGAAGTTCTGCTTTTAATATCTTAAAAGGTTATGACATTATTTTTTTTTTGCCCTAACTTACTCATCCATAAATTAAAAAACATACCCTATTTAAAAAAAATGCGAATATTTCATTTTATGTATTTTTTATTTGCGTAAACATGATTTTGAGGAGCATAGAAAAAGGGGGTTCCTCAAAAATAGCCTTTTTTCATTTTTAAGAATTGCGCTTAAATGCAGTGGAGATTATTCTTGTAAAAAATAATTTGCCTATATCATGAGGATTCTTTAGCTTATTATATTTGCACAAAAAAGTTAACAATTTTCGAACATTATCGAACTTTTTTCGCAATTTCAATTTTTTAGAAGGTGTGCAAAAATTTAAAAACATGCGTTCAGTAATCTAGGTTAAAAACCCAGTTAAAAGAACATTTTTAGAAAATCATAAAAGTCATTTCTTTTTTCAAGGATTTATACAGTATCTCCAAAAATAAAATTACTTAAAATTTGTATTAAACTATTTTTGAGGCTATTTTAAACATTTTCAACTACTTTACGATACACTCCTTAGTACGCGAAAAAACGATTCGTCAGAACATGCGGGGGAAGCCGAGGTAAAATGGTACAGTGAAATTTTTAAATATATCAAAGCATCAATTTGAGTTTTTTTTTGCCAATTTATACCTTATTAGTTATCTTCCACTACACTACATATGACAACTCACATATGATTGTTCAAATTCATGTATTTATAATGTTATATTTCTACTCCAACATCAGATTAAAAATCGTTAAAAAGATCACGCTGAAGGAACCTTCAAATTATGTGTTGTGTATTCAAGCCCTATCGAAGTTTTGAAGTAATTTAAAACTTAAAACTAGACTTAATCATCCTAATAAAACCTGAAGCACAGAGAAACAGACGTAACACTTAGAACAAATTTCATTCAAAAACATCGTTACGAAATCACAACCACCCAATGCTAATCGTACTGTAATTGGCCAGACCACCACTAAGGTGGCGGTAGTGAGAAAACGTCAAACAGAAGCAAAAACTATACCAGCGCCGCGAGTGGTCAATTGACCAACTATCGAATATTTGAATCAACCGTTAAAAAGGTGTTCGATGGGAGGCGAATTGTGTGTGACGTCTGCTTCTCTGCGCCTGAATTGTCAATATTAGCGAGATGTAAGATTAGGGTAATTAAGTTAAGGTTGAAATATTTCAATTCTCCACAGCGGCGCATATCACCCCGATTCTCCATTCTGCCAATTTTAATGGTATGCTATGCTTGAATTCAACTGCATTACAATCTGAAAGACTATAATAAAGTACACACATGGATCTTCTCCTGCCCATCAGAAGGTACTTGTGTACATTTATAGCAACAGGCCCGTTGGGTGCTAATGTTGCAAAATGAACAAATGTTCCACTGATTAAACGGGCTTTTAGGTACGTACAAGCACCGCGCGCTTCGAATAGGTCCAACAGCAAAGAAAATGAAATTACTGGAGCATAATGACTATTTGCGACTTTTCACCCACGCCAGGCAGCCAATGTAGCAACAACATTGAAACACGCTCATTTGTTGAATTTGTTAACATTCAATCGATAATCAATCAAACTAATGCAATCTTCCCTTTCTCATTGTTTTCATTTTACAGTTTCCTGGACGATCTGGATCGATTGGGTGCGAAAGATTATCAGCCTACCGAGCAGGATATCCTTAGGACGCGAGTCAAAACCACCGGTATCGTGGAAGTGCATTTCTCCTTCAAAAACCTAAACTTCAAGTAAGTGATCAGATTACTCTTAATTTTATTCTTAGGCAGAAGATTGTCTACAGATTATTGTTATAAGGTATGTGATTGTTGGTTACAAAGTGATGCGGACATGTCCACGAAAACAACGGTGAATCTATATATACAAGTTTTTGGTAGATATAATGATTATTTGATTATGCAATAGCAGTGATGGAAACTTGCTACTGTTACGTGCCACAAGTGAGCCATTATACAGAAATACTTCAACAACTTCAAACACACTCCCATAAACAATACCTCGGTCCAACACCAGTTTCTGTCTCTAACCGCTTCATGCTCTTTGTGATGATCGAGTTCATCGTTATACCCACTCTCGAAAGCTTTTTGAGGACGGGCTTGGTGGTATAGTGGCTACCGCTTCTGATTCGAATGCAGAAGGTCATGGGTTCAATCCCTGGCACGTCCTTTTCATCCTACTTTGTATCTTTCTATCCACTTTCTCTCACTCTCTCTTCTCTACATATACAACTCATGTATATTCATATGTTCATAGCCATCGCTAGAACCAGAAACAAATTGAAAAAAGTCGTTTCCCTTCCTTCCAACTTCCACTCACAGCACAGTGTATATATAACGCCTATAAGTTATGCAACCAAAGCGTGCTGTGCCGCTTGACCTTATTCACCTTATTCACCACACCAGTTCAGATCAATCACGGAGGAGCAACCATTGACATGTATAGTCAGAATTGATCGTAAATTGAACGTAAATCGTAAATACCCACTCTCGAAAGCTTTTTGTTTAGTTAGTAAAAGCTTCCTCCACTGCCTTACTTTCAATGCAAATGAGTATCGTCTGCAAAGCTAGTCATCATGTGATCGTATGATGATAGCTCCATCCCAACGAATCCAAACCTTCTAGTGTTACACGAATGAGTCTAACTTCTTTCGCCGGAAAACCATGTTTTGTTCATGTAAAAATTAATTCGTTTTCGTCGATCGAACATTTTTTTTTAAATGAGCAGATAATGAGCCTGCAAGTTGTACTGCCGGAATTTGTCTACGACCATCCGCAGTCCGTCTTCTAAACATGACTGCTTCTTGTAAGTAGCACTCCAATGCGTGCTCTTTTGTAGATTGATCATACGAGGGCATCCATCGAACTAGTGGACAATTCATCATCATCATTATGAGTATCTGTTGAGAAATTTGATTAGGATCTCAATATTACCAGAAGCCTTGCCGTTTCCTCTAAGAACATTCTTAACTTCATCCAGCGATGATGATTCCACATCTTGGCCATCATCGACTATGTAAATCCTGCTCCTTGGTCGATGACCTTCATTGTTACTCTTGGACCAACCTTCAATTGTGTCTTCCTCTTGGATGCCACCATATTGTTTTATTTATTAGCAAATTTCCTTCCCGATCATTGCACATGGCATGAAATAGTCGGTTTTGTGCCACGTGCTATTAGCAGTTGGTTAAAACTAGTAGGTACCGTGATTTTGGTGATCAAAATGCATTGAATTTTAGCTGATAGGGTAAGAAATCAAGCTTTGAACTAGTCAAATTGTAATCTTAATTTGAACCATTTCAAAATTCATTAAAACGACGTACTATTCAGGCAAATATTGTCCCGAAAAAGATGTTAAACAGCTTTCCGTAATATAACCTGATAACATGGACTTTAAAAGCATTGAAAAAAGCGTTTTTGACATGGAAAACAGGCAATTGAAAAATCACTGTGATTTCACCCATTTCCCCCAAGAGAAAGCACAGCTCATGCATTGTATCACACGCAATATGTGAACACGTCAAATGAAAGTTTATTTATCGTAGAATCGACCAACCGAATAATATTCCGCATTATTTGTCATAAAATTATCAAATTTAAGTGATTCCTACTTGGAGAATGTTTTTCTTAAGTTGAACCATTTGTAATCTAAATTTGAACTAGTAAACGGGGGTGAGCTTCTAGTGTTGGCCTGTAGATTGCGCTAGTGGTTGCTTTGTTTACTCTTGGGGGATGAAAAAATCCAAATTTAGTTTCCAAATTCCTAAAGAATTTCGAACATTCTGAGTTGAGATTACACTGCCTAATGAAAAATAGGTATGAGAATTAGCAGATTAATGTAATTTTTCATTGTTTAGCATGGAATTGGCTGTTTTGTAAGTTGCTCGAGCTGCTGCCGCCAGTAGTTCAAATTAAGATTAAAATTGGTTCAAATTATGATTACGATGGTTCAAATTAAGATTAAAATCATTGTTGATGAAAAATCAAATATTTCAATGAAATTCGGTGCAAATACAAACTTTTTATCATTTAACAGAAAGCTTATGCCCGTGGCTTTCATGTACATACGATTTTGCCTTAGTAAATTATTTCCATGTGGGAGAAAAAATCACTTAAAATTTGCACTGCTTCAGAAAGCCGCAATTTGGTTCAAATTTTGATTACCTACCCTACAATAAAAACCTCCGCATATCGTTCTGGTCCATGATTTCCTATGCTGCGTCCAATACACTCCCTTCGTACTGCATTTTCTTGCTATGATGGACTCGCTGCTTTTGCCACTAAAATCTTTCTCGTTCATCACACGTTGGCACTACTTATTCAATCAGCCAATATGTTGACGTTGCTGAAGGGAATCACTTGCGGGGCCGTCCATTAATTACGTAAGGGTTTATGGGAGGAGGGGGGGGTTGAGAAATCTTACGTGCCATACAAAAAATTTGAGCTTTCATAAAAAAATCTTATAAGGGGGGTGGGTGTCAAAAAATCGTGAAAATTGCCTTACGTAATAAATGGACAGCCCCGCTCTGTTGTAGTCACTGTTTCATGGATAAACTTTTATAAACTATATTAACATCGAGAGTAAGGTGGCCCACACTTATATGAAAAACAAAAATTTCGAAAAATGACAAGTCTTACCTCCTAAATCAGTTGTTTTGAGCTCCCAAAAGCTACGTTCAAAATTTGAGCAAAATCAGTTAAGCCTGAGGGGCGCTCAAAACGCTTGAAGTTTGTATGGGAAAACTTGGCCAAATGTATGCAGAAATTTTAAGTTTTCGAATTTTGCCGCTAGATGGCGCTGTAAGCGTTCAATAACCAAACCCTTTGGTACTATTGTAGGTGACTATATGCCAAACAGCTTTGTCGAAGACCGCAAAGTGATCTAACATCTGTGAAAAAAGATATACCCTAGGTAAAATGAGGATAAACTTTATTGTTGTTTTTCCAATACATGTAAAGGAATAATATCAATAATGAAATCTCAATACTTTGCCTCACTTTGCCTAGGGTATAACTTTTTTCACAGCCGTCGGATCACTTCGCGGTCTTCGACAAAGTTCTTTGGCATATAGTCACCTACAATAATACAAAAGGGTTTATTTATTGAACGATTACAGCGCCACCTAGCGGCAAAATTCGAAAACTTAAAATTTCTGCATACATTTGGCCAAGTTTTCCCATACAAACTTCAAGCGTTTTGAACGCCCCCTAAGGCTGAACCGATTTTGCTCGAATTTTGTACGTAGCTTCTGGGAGTCCAAAACAACTGATTTAGGAGGTAAGACTTGGCATTTCTCGAATTTTTTGTTTTTCATATAAGTGTGGGCCACTCTAATCGAGAGATTATATAGAGATTATATAGGCTAACGAGTCTGGAATAACAAAGAGGAGAAACGTCAAAATTGGAACAGCCGATTTGCTGTCATCCCCATAGTTCCAATCGAGCAGGAGACCTGTCAAAACGACCAGGATTCGCCACTTTGGTATACTCGAGACACTTTAATATAGACTATATATAGTCTGGCGAATAGAAAATCCTAAGAACTGGCAACTGGATTATTTACTGCCATCACTATGAAAGTTCAAGCTTTCGATTGACTTTGTGTTTTCAGTACATCAATTTATTATCTTTACGGATACAATACTCCCCTCGTATTCAAGCACTCTCGAATTGTCAAGTCTAATTGGCTCCGATCGAATTGGCTCCGATAATTCTATCCGCCAGACTGTATATACAGGGTGTTAGGTTCATGAGTGCAAACTTTTTAAAGGGTGATAGAGGACCATACATGGTGAAAAAAATTGTTCTAAGCATATGGTCAAATCTCAACCGTTACGTAGTTATTGGACTCCCCATGTTTTTGACTCTTATTGCCTTAACTGGCTATAACTTTAAAATGGTCAAACTTATCGCAGTTTTTTTACTCTTATTCGAAAGATTATTGAATTTTCTATCAAATGGCATCTTTGAACCGATTGGTTTAGCTAAATAACTAAGTTTTCTAGAACAAAATAGCTAAAAATAGCGTGTTTTTATTTGTTTATGTCAATTATCTTTAAAACATGAGTAATAAATTAAAATTCTTTCTTTGGCAATATTGTGGCCCCTGTTCCACTCTACAATTTGTTCTTTTACGCCAAACTTCTAACTCTTATCGTTTTCTTGCAATTTTGATTTAAATGTGCAGCACTGTGCGCAAAAAAGTGCTTACCATGACGATTGCAAATTTCTGATCTGAAATGCGACGTTTAAATCGAAATTGCAAGAAACCGATAACAGATAGACATTTTATGTCAAAGAACAAATTGTAGAGCGAAACAGGGGCCACAATACTGCCAAAGAAAGAATTTTAAATTATTACGCATTTTTCAAAGATAATTGACAAAAACAAATTAAAACACACAACTTTTAGGCTATTTGATCTAGAAAACTTAGTTATTTAACTAAACCGATCGGTTCAAAGTTGCCCTTTGATAGAAAATTCAATAATCTTTCGAATAAGGGTTAAAAAAGTGCGATAAGTTTGACCATTTTAAAGTTATAGCCAGTTAAGGCAATAAGAGTCAAAAACATGGGGAGTTCAATAACTACGTAACGGTTGAGATTTGACCATATGCGTAGAACAATTTTTTTCACCATTTATGGTCCTCTATCACCCTTTAAAAAGTTTGCACTCAGGAACCTAACACCCTGTATAGTGACTGTACGAGAGATCCATTGACCGATCTCGTCACATCGTCTTGTTTCTGACGGTACTGTGCAGCTACCTATTCCTCAGACAAGCGTTGGATATTGAAATGCATTGTTATGTTATTTCTTGTATGGATGACACAAGGCGATCTCTACCGAATTTTGGGAATTAAGGTTATCACGTCCGATTGTATGGGTGGCCCTTTTGAAGATGTATAGGTGCGTTTTGGGAGAAAACAAATGCACATCAATTCGCGTTGTTCAAATTATGGAATTTACCATAATACCATAGGTAAATTTTCATACATCGCCACGGAAAAAAAAAACAAATTAGAGTGCTTAGAGTGTTAGAGTGTTTAAACAAATTAGAGTGTTTAAACAAATTAAACTGGTAGAAAACAAACCAACGTTTACACGACGATTCTCGACATAAGTGTTTGTGTGAGAAATGTCACTTATCCTAATACAAGATAATGCTGATATCTCGGCAATCAAAAAACTTTTTACGAGATTGACCTAAATTATTGACCGAAAATTCAGCAAACCATCTTTATTTACCGAAAATGTCCTAAAGAGTCCATTAGACGGACAAATGTATTTGTCATTGTAGTCCGACATTTATCCAAGGTTGCCATGGTTCATGTTGTGTTGGTCATTTGTTGGGCTTGTTTGGTCAAATATTTGTCATGTCTAATGGGACCTTTAGATAATGTTACACAAATTGACTTAATTTTTGGTTTGATCATTGGGGACGAGAGCCCATGGTCTTGTATCGTAGCGCATTTCCAAGATCTTCGTCAGAGTCTCAAGGGAGCGCTCCAGGGGTACTGACAGTCCTTCGCCTCAGCCATCGACTACCCTGTAGGCATCACCCCAGGGTTTCGAGCTGGCTGCCTGGCAGAGATCAGCGCCTTGTATACCTCACTTCGTACCGTTCTACCTTCATCGGTGCAAGCTCTATGCATCCTTCTCTTAGCTCTTAGGCAGGATGCGTGGAATCTTGCAATTTCTTGGCGCTACCAGTACACTGATCGTCGACACCCATTCCTCCTGGGTAGGGATCGTCTTGACATGGCGGCATCACACGCGCAGCTGAGGGTTCCGACCAGGTCGTCAGTAGAGGGAAATTTATGAGCAAACGCTCCATAAATGCCCCGGCTTATCGAAGCGCGAGGTCAGCCACTGGCGATGGCTATCGATGACCCTCGGCTGTGTCCGTCTTCCTCCGTATTCAAACCTGTACACAATTGCCAGATAGTAAGCTGTATGTTATGGTTTAAACTTCAGAAGGTCACACCGATTATGGAAAATGCACCATTCCTACAGTAGGAATGGTGCATTGTCCAACACCTCCAGAGTAGAGTGACTGGAAGGGAGAGTGGCGTCATGTTCCGATTTTGACAGGTCTCCTGCTCGTTTGGAACGCGCGTTTGTATGGATTTGACAGCAATTTGACACATCGACACCAACATTTCAAAAGGGCGTAACTGCTTTTGCAATCATCACCTTCTTTTAAAGCTGTGGATCATGTGTTATGATTTCCATGTTTTTCACAACAAGTACCAGATGGGAAAAACTTTCCTCTTTCCGACAACCACGGTGGTTTGAGTGTAAGGGAGGCAGTACGACCTACAGCTTTGAAAGAAGGTATTACTTCCAAATGCAGTTACGCCCTTTTGAAATGTTGATGCCGACATGATCTTTGTTCCAGTTTTGACATTGACGCCACTCTAAGTTAAAGGCACTCTACTCCAGAGGTGTTGCTGTCGCTCACGTTCGCGACTTCCACGTTCAGTCTGGCAAACTATCTTATGAATTGGAAACCGAGCAGTTATACAGATCGCCGCTAACTGAACCGATTGCCGCAGCAACTGTTGTGTGATTTAACATTGGTTTAGGCTTAGCTGTGTGACCTGCACTATTGTCGACTGTTGTGTCTTAAACGTGTACATTTAGGTCCACCCGTCACATGGCACTTCCTCCCAGGGTTCACTCTTACCGAGGTCTTTGTACTCCCACGACTTGTGGTTCTTCTCAAAGCCCTTGAAGCACGTCTATGGCGGCTTGTAGATACTAAGCGGGCACTCTGACCCGTCAACTGTGAGCTTCCCGACTGTAGGAGGTGCCTGTTGCGCCGGCTCCTTCTTGAGCACTATTACCATCTCTGCCGTTTTAGGGCGCCTTGATGCTTTTTACATCTACGCCCAGCGACGAGAGCAGGTTTTCACCCCTTAAAGGTCTTAGACCAAGCCCACTCGTGGGCTTCATATTACACACGCAACAGCACGTCGTTAACGATTTTTAATTTCGTTATCCACCCATTTTCGCACCGGTCGTTCGTTTCCATGTGAGTAAAATAATGATCGGTCACCTTTGCGCACCGGTAGTCTCTATTCTATCCGTACCATCAGTTTTTTGCACTTCTGTAAATCATCGCAATATTTTGTGTATTTCTATGGTGTTATAGCAAATCTTATTCAGTATAATAATCTGTGCTCATATTTTGAAAGAAGGGGTTTTGGATAAGACTGAAAACAGTTAGTAAAAATTGAACTTAAATAAATAATTTCCTTGGAGATTTGTACCAGTTTTGGTGCGTTTAAAGATATCATTTTCTCAATAATGTATGATTGTATTTAATCCCGGAATTCAAGCAATCTTTTTTTAAATTATATGTTTGTTGCTTACTGTATGACTTGTAGGTTGAATTTTGATCTAAAATAATATCCATCTCTTCGATATCCATGTTGCCTTTCTCGCAAGAAATTTATCTGAATTTGAGATTTTGAGCATCTTTTTTAATAATTAGGTTTATTGAATAATTACATCCCTTGCATTTCCAACACATTTATAACGTAGTTGTCTCCTTTACAACTTCGCGTAGGTCAAGATTCTTGAATCCTGGCCATAGTAGAAGCTGTCTTCTAACAGTCTGCGATAAGTTTGCGCAACCTTTTTTCCATTAACGTGTATTTTAACATCAGCTAATTCTATACTCAGTCACAACCTTTTAGTTACAAAGCACCAATCGGAAATCTTAATATATATATTCCGAACCTTTGGATGCTGGTATATGAATATTTTGTTGAAAGCAGATTCTATGCGCTTGAAGTAGACTGCGTATTTGTCAAAGTACATAATGAGCCCACTCTCCTTTTTTACACTTCATACAACAATTGTTGTATTTTAACATCCAACACCTTGCTTTTTCTATAACGAGGAACCTACAATATGGCAGTCCTGCACACCGCCTATTTTAATTGATGAAACTTGGCAGCTCGACTACATTTTTTTTTAGATTTTTATCGGCATGATTCGTCATGATACAGTTTGTTTTTACAAAAAAAAAATAACTGTAATGTTTCTATGATATCTGCATTGAGTTAGGTACAGTCAAAGCATCTTTGAAAAATCGTAACTACTCTTATCTAATTTTATACATAAGCAGCCAGTACGGAATCACTCTCGAATCACCCTGGAAAGCAGCCGTGTTACTTTTCTTGTCAATATTGATGCTTGCAGAATATCAGAGATATGGCACATGCATCAAAGCGGCCAGGTCTACTGCGTTGTATTTACGTGCAAAGATGATTCTTCGAAATACTTGGTGTACAGAATATTTTTTTTCGGCAAGGTACTTCTCGATTTTACAGGGGAGTAAGTATGCGTGGACATATTGTACCAAACGATCCAGATTACATGTTGATGAATATGTTTAAATATATGAAAATGTGGATAATAGAGCTATGAATAAATGTATAATATTGGAAAGATCTCCAAAATTGTTGGGTTGTTTTTATAGATCTAATGTCGTACCTCCTATTCTGTATGGTCGGTGTTATTCACATGGGGTCTTCGCATATTTTTTATCTGCTTTTCCCTATTGTTTCTACAAGGGTGAAGCTACCCATTACGCACACTTTCTTCCTAATGCCTCGTTTATTTAATTTATATTTTTAAATTTATATTTTATAAACCACCCACTGACGACCACCATTTTCAAAAACAGCAATCAAACCAAAACTCCTTTGAATTTTTCGAAATATACACGACAAAACGAAAGGCGAGGCACAGTTCTTTCAAAGCGGGGGATCTCAGCCCGGAAAGTGAAGAAAGAAAACCTTGGGGTCACTTATTACCGTCAAATGGTATCTTTTCGGGTTAGAAAATACGCACATCTTCTCACCGGAATCTGCGACGGATGACGATAATTTTGGTACTTGTCGGAACGAACTTCGCGAGTTATTTATTTGGACATTTTTCTAAATGTGCGAAACCAAACTTTACTTGCTGCGTAGTAACCCCGGCTCAAACATGTACGTGTTAAAATAGCAAAACTCAATGAATCACTATACATGTCTTCAAATATTAGTTTCGAAACGATCAACTATTTTAAAGAGAACATCAATACATTTTCGTTATGCATGATCCTAAAATTGGGGAAGAAGGGAAAACTTTATTCATAACATATTTAAGCAAAGCTTGTCAATTTAAACCTATTATTTTTCTGCGTTTGTATTGTCACTCTATCACAATTGTATGTCAGACAATTTGTTGTGTTATTCGTGTAACGATCTATGATATTATTTATTTGCAAATTTCAAAGCAAGTAAAAATAAAAAATTTAAATATTTGATGCAAATTAAAATAAATTCCTACCTATACAAAACAAGAAAATCATTCTATAGAAACTATATACCTGGCAACAAATCCATACTCATGTTATTTCGTCTCCTCTTTACGCTACCCAGAGAGCTAAACGCGAGAGAGCGCACGAGCCTACGGATAGAGACCGTACTTTGCATGTCTCTATATTCTAAGCCCTGCTACGAACCGTACGTAAACTTTTCGCTTTCGAGCCCTACTTAGCAGCGACCGGTGCGGTTCGCTTCTTTGTTCGGGGCTCTACTTAACGTTAAAACGCTTGATGGAGCCCATGAGTGGGCTTGGTCTTAGAAGATCGACGTACCCTCTCTGAACACCAGCACGTCTCTCTGGTCACGCTTGTGTGATAGCTTAGCCTTGTTTCTCGATTATTTCTTCTTTCCTACCATCTTCGGCTGACTTCTGGCCTCCTGGTCCTCTCTTGTGAGCTTTGAAACCGGCTTAAAAGATACGGACACCGTCTACAGCCAGAGACTGTACAGACTGAACGAAACTTGACACTAGACATAACTGTTCAGCCCGCTGGTATTTTACCCGATCAGCTAATCTAGTTGCTCAGAAACTACCAATATCTCTGTTGTACTCGCGAACAGGTTAACTGTCACTTCCTCTACCTCACCACTCACGCTCTCTTTTGGCGAAGCCTTTGAAATCGTGTCTGTGGGGTCTCCCTCAAAACCGCTAATTTTTTTTTTTTTTTTTGGTCCCATTGGGCCATTTTGGTCCCACCACCACCCCATACGCATCATTAGTAGATGGGAGGCTTATTGGACGAGTTATCATTATGATATTTGTTGTGCTTCCTTTTTCTCAGATTTTTGTTTTCTTCACTGGCTCCCACGTATGTCCATAATAATTCATATCAACCTATCTTTAACACATCTTACGCATAATCTCTTGAATGAATGAAGATTGTTTGCCTGTTTGACTTCATCCGGTAGTCTGTTAAACAATTGAAATCCTTTATAAAAAAGACTATTTTGAGTTTCAGCTTTTCTAAAATTTTGAAGTTGCAAATCCATCGCTGTTCTTGTGTTGTGATTATGAACATCCGTTCCGTACTGAATAATCTCCGTCAAATATCTTGGTAGCAGTCCATTTTTTAATTTAAACATAAACTCCAAGGTTCTAACAGTGAGTCTTTCTTCAACAGTCATCCAATGCAGCCAATCACGCATAGTCGCTGATGGGGTTTTTCGAGTACATCCTAATATGAGCCGCATAGCTTTATTCTGTATTCTTTGCATTCTGCGTTTTTGTCTTCTGTTAGCAAGGAAAAGAACCGTTGGACAATATTCAAAATGTGACGCAACAATCGATTTGTACAGCATTATTTTTTGTTTCGACATCTAACAATTGATTGATTCTGTAAATAACACCCAATTTCCGGGCAGCTTTCCTAATTGTGTAGTCCACGTGATCATTGAATGAGAGTTTGTCGTCCACTATTACTCCTAAGTACTTCAAGCTTTCCACTCTTTCAATTTCTTGTTCTTCTAATCGTAACGGTTGAATGTTTCCTTCCATGCTTTTATTAGTAATAACCATATAGTTCAGCATAAGCTTTTTCAATTTCAACCAATCACTAACTTTGTTCAATTCTGTTTGAAGTTTTCTATAAGCTCCAGCAAAATCCTCGGCGACATTGAATATTACTGTGTCATCAGCAAACATGTTGACTTTTCCATCTATCGTGATCTCCTTGATATCGTTTATGTAAATGATGAATAAAAGAGGTCCCAATACGCTTCCTTGAGGGACTCCTAGCTCAACATCAATAGCACCAGATTTTTTACCTTCATATAAAGTCACTTGTTGTCTGCCTGTCAAATAGCTTTTAAACCACTCACTGTAAGACAGAACCCCTAACACCAATTTTGAATAACGCCCCAACTAACTTTGTTCTGTCTATCGTTTCAAACGCTCGCTTCAAATCTATAAACACTGCTATAATCACATTTTTCACCTCGATTGCTTGTTGTGATATTATCATTACCCGGATAAAAAATTACCATTCTTTACATGGTAAATATTATTAACAAATGACTGGTTTTATTGTTCACAATAAAACACATAGTAGATATATTGTTACTTTTTACAATAGAAATCAAGCCCATATAGTTCGTACAATAAGTGAACATTAGCTTTATTAGTGACTGATTGATTCGATTGTTTTTCAATAGTTCTATAATAATTTAAAGTTACTATCAGTAAAAATTAATTTAAGTTGTTTTTAAATAGTTGCAAAAGTGCCTGCAAAGTTCTCATGGACTTTTTATTAAAAAAGAGTTTATTTCTCAATTACACTTAAAAACAATTTGTAAAAAAGGAAAAACAATAAGTATTATTGTTGCTTGGATCATGTTTGTATAATCAAATACAAAATCACTTGACACATTTTTTATAGTTTTCGTTTTAAATTTGAGTACAGTAGATGTTTCGGTTATCGAATGTTATTCGCTAAAACTGACAGACGTCAAGCCGTGTTGGCAGAGGAAGCTCTCAATGAATAACTGAGGAAGTACTTATAGAAAACTAGCTGAAAAGCAGGTTTAGCCAAGTGAGGATGTTAAGACAAGAAAAAGATGAACAATGATTTTTCTAATGTTTTCCAATAAATTAAAGGAATCTAGTAAATAGTAAACTGCCATTGATAACAATACAAATACAATTAGTTTAATGGGGTCAATTGAACCGATGTTAAAATAAACATGCAATAATATTTGTTGCTATGTAAACAGATTTCGCCTTTGAAAAACCAAAGAATTCATATTTCTCGGTAACATTTTTCTCCAGCATTTACAGATACTAATGGCCACATGAATTGTGAACGATTTATGGTATGGATCACACGACCTGAGGTCTGACTTGTGATATTTGGCAGTTATTTGAAAAGATTGAAGATAGATCTTATCAACAGCTGCCAAGCAATACATACCAGACATACATCAGAGTGTTTGATTCTTATCATAAAATGTGCATATCATTAGTGCTCGTAAATGCTGGATATAAATGTTAGCGGGAAATATAAATTCTATGGATTTTCAAAAGCGAAAACTGCTTACAAATAACAACAAATATTATTGTATTTTTATTGTAACAACGATTCATTTGACGCCATTCAATTAATTGTATTTGTATTGTAAGAACAATGAAAAAACATTAAGATATATTGTTATCTTTTGAAAATTGCCCTAAAAATGTCTCATAAAAACACAATACATTCTATTGTTTTTCGCGAAAAAGTGTATGAAAATTTTCTCAAAATTTTATGGTTAAGATACATAACGACCACCATTTTTTATTGTAAAAGTGCCATTTACCATTCGCCGAATGGTATAGAACAATAGGGGTTATGGTGAGTGTGTTGTGTAAATTACAATATGTTTAATGGTGAATATTTTTCGAAAAAATGGTGTTGTAACAATAAAATTTATCGTATTTTTATGATACTTTTTATCAGGGTATCGGTAGTAATTTATTTCCACTTGATGACATAGAAAATGAAATTACCGAATCAAACTATGTCAAAAGCCTAATCATTCGCAACAAGATTCCACAAAAATAACGCATCATAGACACCCTTTGAGGGCCTAATTCCCTAAATTAGGGACCCTAATTATCACTTGTCACACTAGGTACACCAGAGAAAAGATGTCCGTGTTTGAGCATAAGAAGAGCATCCATTCGATGATAATTGGAGGTGCAACTGGTGATAATTGGCGGGTAGCCCGTGACATTCAATGTGGCATCGAAACTGTCCATTATCAAAAGCGTCGAAGAAATTTTTTCGCAAGTTTGCTTTTGGGCGAATTATTTTTTTCTCCAAGCCAAAAACGGTTTTGAGGTTAATGACTCGTTGTGGATTTTGTAAGTAGGTATGTGGATGCGTAAATTTACAAGAGGGTGTTTATTGGCTAGATATTAATCGTCGCAGGTGTCATGATTCATGTGTGAGCAATAAAATAGGGCATACTCTCTAAATAAGAGAAAAAAGGGGTATTGCAAATTGGCCTAAACGTTTTAGCCAATTTTTGTAAATCATGCCTTTGTATGTTAGTCATGGCAAGTCCAAAACTTGATGACTCTAACTGTACAGAATTACGAAGAATTTGATTCACACACTTATTTTAGAATCGCTTGTTTTACTGTTCCTCTGCAAACTGCAGACGTTAAGATCTCGATAAGACTTGAAACTTTGAACCTCAATTTACCCTCCTTTTTGGCAATTTATGTATTTCAGGTCCTGACCTTTATGTTATCTGCTGTTATGTCGCAGAGCACAGATCTGATAATTTTCATAGTTCATTGTATAACACACGCATCATAATATTTGCGTATCACGCATTTCGCATGGCATATATTATACAAGTCAAACATTTGAATTTCTACTGTGTTTATTTCTGTGGAGGACTGCAAACTTATGTATTATAAATATACGATTATCAATTCGAAATCTCCTCTAGAGATCACACACACATATAATGTCACGTTTAAAGGGAAAGAGAAGCAACGAAAAATTTCACAACCTGTAAGATTTCGAAAGTTGCATACAAAAAGCTTTTTGAAATAGGGTTAGGGGTGTACTGGCCAAAGACTATGTTCTAAATCTAAACAAATGTTGAAAACGATTTTTTGATTAATCATAATTTGTGTTGGACCCCTAACTGCCTAACCGCTAAGCCTTCCTGCATATCGCTTATCGCTTTTATATCATCTATTTTCAGACTGTTCGACGTCGGAGGACAGCGATCGGAAAGAAAGAAATGGATCCACTGCTTCGAAGACGTCACCGCCATCATCTTCTGCGTTGCCATGTCGGAATACGATCAGGTGTTACACGAAGATGAAACCACGGTAAGTGTTGTTGGTGGTTGGTGACCCCTTTTCCAGCCGTTTTCCGTCCTCACCATCATCATCATCATCTCAATTTTGTGGTATGACCTTGGCGGGCAAATTTAAAACAGTCCATTTCCCATGCTACGATTTAGAGACAAAAGAAAACAACGATTGCATAAAAATGTTCCAAAAAAGTAGCGAAACGGCAAGCTGTGCGGGGTATTACCTAGTTAATAACCATTTGTGATATGATTGCAATGATGGATCTTGTTTGGTTAACTTAACTTTCCATCCATTCCATATTGTTATGGAATTTCCAACCCCCCAATAATAAGCATTATTATCTTAGCCAACATCTCAACGCATATTGGACCGAGAGCATAAACTTTTAGTTTAGTTGTTGTCTTCGGCTACTATATTGTTTTCGGAGAAGTTTCTTGAACACTTTTTAATATAGGTAATAGAAAACAAGTTTGGTACTAATGATTCTACGGCTGTAAGTTTGCAATGCATCAGTTTAATTGGCTGTAAGCATTACTTACACTACCGGTCAGACTTAGGTATGAGTATCCTCTGTTGTACATAGTAATCGTACTCCTAGCTCGCTGCGGATCACGTCTTCTTGTACCGGTCGGATTGCTCTCGAGAACCATTTTAATCGGGTTGCTATCCGATATCCTGATGACGTGACCCGCCAACTGTAGCCTCCCGATTTCAGCATTGCGGACGATGGTTGATTCTCTCAGCAGCGTAGTTGGTACGCAACACCTTCCGTTCGAAAACTCCCAGGGCGCGTTGGTCCTCTGCACGTATACTCCATGTTTCGTGCCCATAGAGGACTGCCGGTCTAATCAGCGTTTTGTTGCTGGTTAACTTAGTGTGACAGCAAACTTTGTTCGATCGTAGAGTTCTGCGGAGTCTAAAGTAAGCACGATTTCCTGCCACAATACGTCTCTGAATTTCTCTGCTAGTGTCATTGTCGGCGGTCACCAGTGAGCCCAAGTACACGCATTCTTCGCCGTCGATAGAAATTCGGGGTGGCGGGCTTAGAGCCCTTTGCCATCATGTACTTTGTCTTCTACACATTAATGACTACATACTCCGATTCACATGGCTTCATTCTTTAGTCGGATGTACGTTTCCGCTATCGTCTCAAATTTGCGAGCTATAATATCTATATCATCAGCGAAGCATATCAGCTGAACGGACTTCATGAAAAACGTTCCACTCGTGTTTATCCCCGCTCTCCTCATTGCTAGAGGGTGTAATCTAGAGCAATGTTAAACTGCAAGCACGAAAAGCTATCACTTTGTCGTAACTCTCTGCGAGATTCGGAGGGACTCGAGAGTATCCCTGATACTCGAACTACGCACATCACTCGATCCATCTTCGTAACTATCGTAACTATCGAAAAATTATTCCTTTTTCTAGAAGCTTTATAACTTCGTGTAGAATAGCCCGATCTTTTCCAAATTTTGACCACTGATACAGAACTAGTTGATGAACTCCCAACTAACAATTCCATGTCAAAAACAAGCAAGCTTGCTGAATTGTTGCTTAATAATGGTAATGATAGATGAACTAAAATTATGCTTTACACATTACTGTTTAAATGATTTTTCAATTGAGAAAGTAGTCAATGTTCGACTTTCCTCATCGGTATCAACAATGATAAATTAAAACACTTTTCAAAAGTTTAACAAGAAATTTATTCGACAAGCATTGATTCCTTAACAAAAGAGTTTAACAAAACATTTGTCTGCATCTTATTAAGCTGATGTATCGATAAGCATATGCTCCTGAACGATTGATAAGTTCAGCGCCCACCAGCAGACGAACGAAAACGGCCTACGACTCATTGATTTCGCCGCCTCCAAAAATATGGCCATACGTAGCACCTTTTTCCAACACAGCCTCCCTTATCGTTACACCTGGAGATCACCACTGCAGACGGAATCTCAAATCGACCACGTTCTGATTGACGGACGGCACTTCTCCGACATTATCGACGTCAGGACCTATCGTGGCGCCAATATCGACTCCGACCACTATCTGGTGATGGTCAAACTGCGCCCAAAACTCTCCGTCATCAACAATGTACGGTACCGGCGACCGCCACGGTACAACCTAGAGCGACTGAAGCAACCAGATGTCGCATCAGCATACGCGCAGAACCTCGAGGCCGCGTTGCCAGACGAGGGCGAGCTCGATGAGGCCCCTTCTAGAGGACTGCTGGAGTACAGTGAAAGCAGCCATCAACGACGCAGCCGAGAGCACCATCGGGTACGTGAAACGGAATCGACGGAACGAATGGTTCGACGAAGAGTGCAGAACGGTTTTGGAGGAGAAGAACGCAGCGAGGGTGGTAATGCTGCAGCAAGGGACCCGACTGAACGTGGAACGTTACAAACAGAAGCGGAAACAGCAGACCCGCCTCTTTCGGGAGAAAAAGCGCCGCCTGGAAGAAGCGGAGTGTGAAGAAATGGAACTGCTGTGCCGTTCCCAAGAAACGGAGAACTTCACGGAAGTTCTATCAGAAGCTCAACGCATCCCGCAACGGCTTCATGCCGCGAGCCGAAATATGCAGGGATAAGGACGGAGGCCTCTTGACGGACGGACGTGAGGTGATTGAAAGGTGGAAGCAGCACTTCGATCAGCACCTGAATGGTGTGGAGAACGTAGTCACGGGAGACCACGGCAACGGAGGAAACGACGACGCCAGTGCAGCGGAGGACAAAAATGAACCAACTCCCACGCTGAGGGAAATTAAGGATGCCATTACCAGCTCAAAACCAACAAAGCAGCTGGTAAGGATGGTATCGCAGCTGAACTCATCAAGATAGGCCCAGAAAAATTGGCCACCTGTCTGCATCGGCTGATAGTCAGGATCTGGGAAACCGAACAGCTACCGGAGGAATGGAAGGAAGGGGTAATCTGTCCCATTCACAAGAAAGGCGACCATTTGGAATGTGAGAACTTCAGGGCGATCACGATTTTGAATGCTGCCTACAAAGTGCTATCCCAGATCATCTTCCGTCGTCTGTCACCTAAAACTAATGAGTTCGTGAGAAGTTGTGGGCATCGTGGCCGAGCGGTAAGCGGCGGCAGTCGTTTAGGTGTCTCATTAGCCCGGAGTGGGGGTTCGATTTACGCTCCAGTCGGGGAAAACTTTTCGTCGAACGGAAAATTCTCCACTGGGCCACTGGGTGTTATATGTGTTGTCCGTTGTCGAATGTTTGTAATGTTCAGTCTGTAGAGGCCGCAAGGTCGAAGACGGTGTAATTGTCTTTTTAAGTTATCAAGCCGGCTTCATCGACGGCCGATCGACAACGGACCAGATCTTCACCGTACGGCAAATCCTCCACAAATGCCGTGAATACCAGGTCCCAACGCATCACCTGTTCATCGACTTCAAGGCGGCATACGACAGTATCGACCGCGCAGAGCTCTGGAGAATCATGGACGAAAACGGCTTTCCTGGGAAGCTGACTAGACTGATTAAAGCAACGATGGACGGTGTGCAGAACTGCGTAAGGGTTTCGGGTGAACTATCCAGTTCATTCGAATCTCGCCGGGGACTGAGACAAGGTGATGGACTCTCATGCCTACTCTTGGTGTGATGCGACGAGCCGGGCTCAACAGCCGGGGAACGATTTTCACAAAATCCGGTCAATTTGTGTGCTTTGCAGACGACATGGACATTATTGCCAGAACATTTGGAACGGTGACAGAGCTGTACACCCGCCTGAAACGCGAAGCAGCAAAGGTCGGACTGGTGGTGAATGTCTCAAAAACAAAGTACATGCTGGTAGGCGGAACCGAACACGACCGGATCCGTCTGGGTAGTAATGTTACGATAGACGGGGATACTTTCGAGGTGGTGGAGGAATTTGTCTACCTCGGATCCTTACTGACGGCTGACAACAACGTGAGCCGTAAAATCCGGAGGCGCATCATCAGCGGAAGTCGGGCCTCCTACGGGCTCCAGAAGAAACTGCGGTCGAAAAAGATTCATCCACGCACCAAATGCACCATGTACAAAACCCTAATAAGACCGGTGGTCCTCTACGGACACGAGACATAGACCATGCTCGAGGAGGACCCGCAAGCACTCGGAGTTTTCGAGCGACGCGTGCTAAGGACGATCTTCGACGGTGTGCAGGAGAACGGTGTGTGGCGGAGAAGGATGAACCACGAGCTCGCTGCACTTTACGGCGAACCCAGCATCCAGAAGGTGGCCAAAGCCGGAAGGATACGGTGGACAGGGCACGTTGCAAGAATGCCGGACAACAACCCTGCAAAGCTGGTGTTTACTACTGATCCGGTTGGCACAAGAAGGCGTGGAGCGCAGAGAGCACGATGGGTGGACCAGGTGGAGCGTGACCTGGCGAGCATTGGGCGTGACCGAGGATGGAGAGCGGCAGCCACGAACCGAGTATTATCATAAAAAAAAAAACAAATATTTTATTTTAATATTTTCACTTGTCAAATAAACGCCTTCAGCCCGTCAAAGTTTGACTCGGAACTTTGTTCGGAATCACATAAAATAAAACACAATAGAATTATGTAGTTTAACATTGAGTGCCAAGAAACGTAATATATTTTTTTATCTTCCGCAGCAGTTCAAATGTACGAGACGTTTGGATCGATGCATTTGACATTTCAGAGCAGTCGTGTTTACTGCATATTATTCCCACAGTCACCTAGATAACCAAACAGCATTCAGAAATCGACACATTTCAAGTATCCCTAAACATAATCATGCACTATTTATTAAACATAATATCGTCCCCTTAATGCTAGAACTAGGTAACTGGTTTTGCGAAATCGCGAGCAATTTGTTTACATCTGAACGTTCACCACAATAAACAAAAGTTTGTCGATTGAAACTACAAAAACAAATATTGATGCTTCATTTAAGACCAACAAAGTGTTTATTTTATAGCAGGATAAGTTTTACCAGCCATTTTTACCCGTAATTTCCAAAACGAGTTACCTAGTTCTAGCATTAAGGGGGCGATATCAAGATTCCATGGCATAAATGAAAAAAAAAAATGCTTAACGGATCTTCGACTGAGCATGAGTAGATTACCTGAACAGTTGCTGTGAATGCACCATGTCCAAGACCATACCCCACCATATATTATCATACATTTTTAAAGATCGATATTTAATAATAATAATAAAAACATATTCATATCGCAATTAGTACGTCTGGAAACAATATCTTCAATAAGGACTAACACTTTTTGCCCGTATTCGATACAAGTTTTTTCACCGTGCGATAAAAATACTGACAGCGAAATCAGAATGGAAAACACGTGTTTTGGGCTGAACAGCTGTTGAAGTATATGGCGTTGTTCAGTTGATTACCACGTGCTGTGCTAATTCACCACTGCTGAACACAAATTCAGGAGCGATCATTATTGAGTCTTGGGAAGATTATGTTTTGCTCTGGGTGCTGCATCTCATCATCTCTAGGATGGCACAGATAGAAAGGCATGCGACTGGCAATCGACAGGTCTCGAGTTCTAATCCGGATTCAGGTAATTTCATACGTAATTCGTACTTTCGTGAGAGTTCAATAAGCTTACAGTAAAAATTTGAGAACATTTGATGCCCTTTTCGAAAAGTTACAGCAAGTTGAACATTTTTTGAAAAGTGAAAATTTTACCTGCCCCAGTTATTTTGAGTATCCCCTGTACATATTGCGGCTCTCTAAATCATATTGCTCTAAAATAGCATAAAGCTTGATAGGTATTTTGCCTTACTCCCGCCAAGCGCATAGTAGAGCACCATCGACCTTCGTCGGTCTTGAGCGATGTTCCTCCAGTTTCCTTGTACGTGTAGGGATCGCAGATCTTCAATCACGTGTAGCCAACGTGTTCGCGACCGCCCACTAATTCGCCAACCTCCACCTGTTTCCCTGCTGAATATTGTTTTCGCTATTCTTTTTTCCGACGTTCGCACTACGTATCCAGCCCACTGAAGTCTGCCGTATTTTACAAGTCTGCCGTTTCACAATATTCGCATCTTTGTACACATGGTGCAACTCGTAATTCAGCATTTTTAATCTCATTTAACATCCATTTTCGTGACCGTAGCGGGCAACCGGAAAAAAAATCAGTGTCGTATATAGAGCGATTTCCTTTTGCATTTGCAAGTTACGGGACCTAAGCTGGTTACGTAATCCGTAAAAAACCCTATTCACAGCTGCAATATACCTTTTCACTTCACGGGAAACGTCATTGTCACATGTCACGAGTTTTTTCTAAGATAAATGAATTCTTCAACTAATTGAAACACATTCCCATCGAATCGTAGAATAAGAATTAGTTGATATACAGAAAAATAAAAACTTCCCTCAATCCCCCTCTATCACTACCTCGGCACTAACACCACTAGACCTGCCTCTGTCTCTACCCGCTATCATGTACTTCGTCTTGGTAGAGTTAATCGTCAAGCCTATCCTCGCTGTATCTCTCTTCAAAGTAGCATAAGCTTCCTCCATTGCCCTACGATCGATGCCGATGAGATCAATGTGATTTGATGATAGGTACTGCCAGGCCCGTGCACAGAAGTGGCGCCAAGGGAGGGTTTTCCCAATTTCGGCAAAGGGCGGAGGGGCGCCTAGTGTATGAAGTGTACCCCCCCCCCCCTTGTTCATGGGCTTGCTGCAAACATATTTACCTAATTTTAATTCATTACGTTAAATGACTTCCTTGGGCGGTACACTTGATCGTGACCTGCAGTTTATAAACATACCTTTTCCAATAATCCATAACAAACGACTCGCCTGAAATACGAATGCCATCATTATTGCAAGTCCCACTTCATAACAAAGCTGCGTGTGCGGGTGAATCATCTTCTCGGTGACCACCAGCATTTAACAGCTATCCGTTAGAGCAAGCTTATATTTAGCTATCCTCCAAGTTCATCGGGCGGGCCGTGTAACCCTCGGACGACGTGACAATTGCCCCCGGATTTCATAATTTCTATTCACGTATTTTGGAAATATCAATTCACAGTTGTTGTTGCCTTTTTCCTTCAAAACAGACCTTGTACTTTTTTTTTTGTTAGCGCCTTGTCAGCCCGTGGCTAATTTACATTTCAGTGCGATGGTATTGGCTTTTGGCGCTGGCTGTACGAAGATCAAATTTGCAGATTTTTTTTCGGCGGCTCTAATGCAAAGTTCATGCAACCCCTAGCCTCGAAAGAGAACAACCAGATGGGTTTATATTAAAACGTGTGCTGGCACTGTCATGTACAAAATGTGAACGCGAAGGGACAGAATGAGCGCAAACATGACGCATTTAAATTGAATCATTGTGGTCTGGTCAGTGCTGCTGCTGCGTTAATGACTTTTGATTTTTTTTTACTGAGCTGGTTGGCTTGTAGCTATGCCTGCCATACGACATTGACCATTGCAATTGAACATAAAACGGAACTCCGTATAAGAGGACAAACCCTAAAGAAAGAGACCTTGTTGAAGTTTACATAACATTATGCGCACAGATAGTTATCCGTCATATGCAACACACTCGACGCTTCAAGCAATGAAGTGAGGAACTCATAACTAGACCACCTCAGAGGTGATAATGTGTAAGGGCTCTTACCCAAATTGAAGTATGTACTAAGGTTGATTTTGATCACAAGTAGCAGATTGGCATCTGACTAAGCAAGAGCCGTTGAGATCCATATTCAAAATGGACTAATTTCCTAAATAGGTACTGAATTCTACATGATCACAGTGCTTTCCGGAATGATTGCAGCTTATGGCGATTTCCACTGAAAATGGTAAATTTTGACACACAGTAACTTTAGTATCTTTCAGGAATTTCTATATTGCGGCTTACGATGACATTGACGATGGAGCTCCGTGGCTACTAGCATAGCATAGCATAGCATAGCATAGCACTTGCACAAATCGTGGATGGAGTTGCAAAGATGAGCATATCTATTGCTCTGGTAGATTTCGCTACTATCTACAATAACATGCACCCACTCATCTCCACACACCAAGTCCTTGCAAGCATTTAATAATTCTTATCATAAACTTAGAAAGCGTCCAGAACTGAAACGGCTTCCAATAGATGCAGATATATCTACCATTTAGTTTAGTTTAGTTAACAATCCGCGTTTTCCTTCACCAGTGAAATCAAGGGTTATTACAGTCCACCCTCTAATCGAGCTACCGGTCCCAAAAGTCGTCCACCCCGCAAAATCCCCGTTCCACGACAGAACATGTGCTATAGCACGGTGGCACAGTGCGCAAAACAGTGCTTACCATGACGATTGCAAATTTATGATCTGAAATGCGATATTTAAATCAAAATTGCAAGAAAACGATAAGAGATAGTAGTTTGATGTCAAAGTACGAATTGTAAAGTGAAACAGGGGCCACAACTTTGCCTAAGAAATAGGCCTGTCCAGCTTTTCAAAAATGTTCTCTGATTCTCAAGTCCACCCCCGTATTTTGATTGGCATCCTGAAAGAAGTAACTGGTCAAAATTTCAGCCAAATCCATTGAACTTAAGAGGTGCATCAAATCAATTTTGTGTTTTTCGTCTATTTTTGAACTTCAAAAAATCATAACTACACTAAAACTTGTCAAAACTTAATTCTTTCGGCAGAAATTGAAAGCTATACTTGTTTGCTACAACTTCTCCGAACAACGCGTGCCAATAAAATTGAAGGAAACATGTGTAATTATCACATTTGTGATCAGAAAAACCTTAAAAAGTTGATTTTTTGATAGATTTCGTTCTGAAACACCCTAATATACGTAATAAGTTTGATATTTTATAACGGCATCATATTCTCTCATGTTTTATGGTTATTTGCTTCTTTGACACCAATGCTGTAGGAGTTGAGCAAAAAATATTAAAATTCGGGAAAACCAAATGTGACCTAAAAACTAGCTTTTTGGAGGCAATCACGCTGTGGCGCGAAATTGTACTGAACGTAGTAGCTTTGCTTCCTTGTAGTTTGCCTTGGCTACCCCCTACCACGGGTGATAACAAACAAGCGTGATGACAGGTGTTGGCTATCATATCAGTGCTGACGCGATGCCACTTTTTGCGCGCCAAAGCGTGATTGCACCCGAAAAGCTAGTTTTTAGGCCACATTTGGCTTTCACGAATTTTAGTAATTTTTGCTCAACTTCTACAGCATTGGTGTCAAAGAAGCAAATAACCAAAAAACATTGGAGAATATGATGCCGCTTTCAAAAATCCAACTTATCACGCATATTAGGGTGTTCCAGAACGAAATCTATCAAAAAATCAACTTTTTAAGGTTTTTCTAATTACAAATCTGATAATTACATACGTTTCCTTCAATTTTATTGGCACACGTTGTTCGGAGAAGTTGTAGCAAACAAGTATAGCTTTCAATTTCTGCCAAAAGAATTAAGTTTTGACAAGTTTTAGTGTAGTTATGATTTTTTGAAGTTCAAAAATAGTCGAAAAACACAAAATTGATTTGATGCACCTCTTAATTTCAACGGATTTGGCTGAAATTTTGACCAGTTACTTCTTTTAGGATGCCAATCAAAATATGGGGGTGGACTTGAGAATCAGAGAACATTTTTGAAAAGTGGACAGGCCTACTAAGAAAGTATTTTAATTTATCACACATTTTTAAAAGATACAGTAGACGTTCGGTCGGTGCAAACGGTTTAACTGCAATGCTTTTTAACTGCAAGTCCGGTAAGTGCAACAAATTTGCAGTTATCGCACCGCCAAACGTCAAAATGGTGCGCCATGTTAGCCCTAATGAACAGTCGAATGAATTTTTCGTTCATTTTACGTCAATTGACGGCTTGTTGACACTGTCAGGCGTTGCAGTTATCGAATTTTCGTTCGCTAAGTGAAACGTAAACATGTTGCAGTTATCGAACGTCTACTGTAATTGACAAAAACAAATTAAAACACACTACTTTTGAGCTATTTGCTCTAGAAAACTTAGTTATTTAACTAAACCAATCGATTCAAAGATGCTATTTGATAGAAAATTCAATAATTTTTCGAATAAGAGTCTAAAAATTGCAATAAGTTTGACCATTTCCAAGTTATAGCCAGTTAAGGCAATAATAGTCAAAAACATGGAGAGTTCAATAACTACGTAACGGTTGAGATTTGACCATATGCGTAGAACATTTTTTTTCACCATTCATGGTCCTCTATCACCCTTTAAAAAGTTTGCACTCAGAATCCTAACACCCTGTATACCACAGGCCAAGTTGATGAATACCTTTAGTAGCCGTTGAGTGTTCTTCACTGATACACACCAGGTTTTACTGGCGTAGAGTAGGAACAGATTGCATGAATATTCCGCGTTTAGTGCTTCAATGAGGCCGATGCATTTTTCAGGGACACGAGGGCTTACCACATGTTTTCGTGTTTAGAGAGACGCCAGTTTTCGCAGGTAGAGATTTTTGCTACGCAATCTAAAGTCGCTCAACGTCTCAGTTAATGACCCTACCAATGAAAGTCGCTACATAAGAGCTTATGGAGCAAACGAATTCGGGAGAAAGCTCTTCTAAGCTCTTATCCAGCAACAATGTTAGTTGGGCACTAACATGCTCGATCACTTAGCGGCGCTATATCGGACACCAAGCTCGGGGGCATTTTCGAGGGTTTCGTAGGATCTCATGTGCGTTACAGAGAGTTCTATGGGGATTCAGGGGGTTTTCGGAGGCACTTCAGGAAATTTCAGAGGATTTTCAGGGGCTTTTGGAGGCATTACAGGGACATTTTAGGGAGTTTCGGTGCGTTACATGTGGTCCGAGTGAGCTTCAGGGGGTTTTCAGTGTATTTCAGGCAGTTTTAGAGGATTTTCATTTCATTTCATGTTGACCTTGTAGTTGTCCGCGCCAGTTTAGCTGCATTATAGCCCTCACTTCACTCCGTTCTACCCTCATCAGTACGAGCTTTTTGCATCCTTCTACTAGCTCTTAAATAGCATGCGGATAGCCTTGTGATTACTTGGCACCACTAATGCACTATTGGATGCTCGTTTCTGAATATGGATCGTCCAGGCATTGTGGAGTCACACGTCTGACTTATGTTTCCGACTAGGGCAGATCGTTAGTGTTACCAGCAATTTTTCCGCAGTCAAGTTCGCAGATTGTGAACAATCCTCGGTACTCACTTTACGTAATTTATGTTTAGTCCCTTACTGTCAGAGCTGTCAGATCAGTGTAACACGCTAAATAAAATTTACACAAAAGGCAATTTACACGGAAAAAAATACACGGTTATGAATATTTATTGGGTACCGGACTGGTCACCGAAAATTTGATTGTTTTCTTTGATACATCGAGGTCTTGAAATTAGTCTATGGTGTTACCCTCTGTGGTGACCTGTAAATAACACATCTATATACCTTGGCAATTGGGTGGATACTGTCTATGAATGGGTAGTTTGAACTTTAGAGTGTTTTGGTCTGACAGCGGAAGTGTGGTAGTCGAGAGAACAGAGGCGAGTGGTAAGACGTGTGTGCGGAGACGTAGGTTGGCTACCGGAGGTTTCCGGAAGACACTGGGAATCCTGAAGACCGGAGTAAGCAGAGTGCCACAGTGGCGACGAGGATGGGATTGTGAGTTGGCTGGGGGAAGAACCTGTTTGATAGTGAAGATGAGTGGAATGCAACAAAGTTGCATGGAGGATGCAGGGCGAGAGGCGGCAGAGCAAAGTACTCGGTTTGCACAGTGCGCCGAACAGGGGTGAACGATGGCCGAAACAACGAAACTGCTGGATTTTTGTGTGAGGACGAGGTGGTGAGAAAAACTTGTTTTTTCACACGTACGGCAACAGATATTTTTTTCCACGATGCAAGCGATGGCAAATTTACGTGAAGCGGCTGGCACAGAGCGCCGCACAGCTCCCGGAGAGCGAAATCGAATTGATGGCCCCGGATGCCGAGATTATTGAGACAGCTGGTGCGAAGCACAGCGTAGCTCCCGGAGAGCGAAAACAGGTGGTCCCGGAGACCGTAACCTAAGAAAAAAGCGGCTATACATGGCATAGCGCGGCTCTCGGAGAGCGTAACAAATTGATCGGCTGATGCATAGAGTTTTACATAGAAAACTAACCTCATTTTTCTCCCCGAGCGAGAAAAGAACGGCAACGAATGGGAATCAAAACAAACCACCGGAAACTCAAAATTCGTGTGGGAGGAAAAAGGATGGGAAGAACGAAAATGAACCGAACGTTCATTTCTGACGACATCGTGCAAAACGTAATTGTATCACGTAGCTCTTGAAGAGCAGTGCAAACAGGACAGTTGGTATACATACACATACTTAAAATATGCAAGCAAGCAGCTGTAATTTGAATGTATTCAAATCCCCGAACTGATTAGTGTGCGACAGTGCCAGTAGAGGCGCTATAGAGTTTTGCATAGAAAGTTAACCTAAATTTTCTCCCTGAGATAGAAAAAAACGGCAAATGAATGGGAATCAAAACAAACCACCGGAAACTGTCAAAATTCGTATAGGTGGGAAGAAGACGAGACGAACGAGAATGATCCGAACGTTACGTCTTGCAAAACATAATAAACGAATACGGAAACCGTTTAAGTAAAGCAAAACAAATGTACGCTCTTTATTCAAACGGCGCACATATTTCACATCTACATGTGGAATTTGCAGATCAAAAGGAATGATCTTGATGCGTGAGAAATTCGCTCAAAAAGTCGTTTATCTTCGATATCCATACGTAGCTGTTAAGAAATGGCAGTTCAAGTGACAGTCACTGCAGAATTGCTGTAGAAAGTTTATGCCAGGATACGAACATGTAATTTCTTGGGCGATTCCGTTTGATCATGAAATTGGGATATAATGTGCACTGGTGCCACCGACACACGGCCAGTTAAAACTGTGAAAATTTACACACATGTAGAGAAAAGAAAAACAAAACAGTAAACAGCTTAAGGTTTTTTGACGATGTTATGAATTCTCTGAATTGAAATATTGCATCTTGCTTTGCTTTATAGATTACCGTGCAAATGTTCAATCGTCTAAAATATTTGTTCACACGTCAAACACCAAGGAAAGTAGCAAGTAAACAAACCGATTATTCCATGCACCACCCAAAAAGTGTAACCGACGCTTAAAATTTCTAGCAGTGAAACGAACCAATGTATGCTGAAACTGGTGGGAACATATTGTGGTGTGACAAAAAATTTCTGCAGGGGGTCGAATACGGTGCAAAAAAAGCAATAATTGTAGACAAAAATGGTTGAACACATGGGTTTAGTCAAGTGGGCACGAGGTGGCGATAGTCGACCACTCAAAGGATCCACTGAAGACTGAGACTTGAGTTTGACTGTTGCTCATCCTAATTATCGAAACACGGATGATAGAGACAGATGCATATCACTCAGTCGAGTGTTATTAAGGTAGTTCAATAATGTTGGGTCCAAGAAAATGTACGTAGCTATCCGTTGCAGCATTGAGAAGCTGAACAAGATGGAATTGTCCGGGAAGGATATGAGTACCAGGATGCGACAGAGGTTGATTGTAAACCGTTTGGAAGAGCTGTTTCAAGAGGCAGAAATGAAAGATATTCGGTATGGTGCGACGTTATTAGAAGTTGCATTGTTTAAGAGATTGTAGTTTGACCTTGTTGAAGAGGAGAAAGTCTTTGCAATTTTCTCAGGTGGAGATATCTGGTATTATACTATATTATCTACAAGAAAAAAATAATGCAGCACCAGTAAAACGTTGAGGCTATCTCGAATGGATTGAACTCTTGCAAGTGTTTTTAAAGTGAGAAAAAAGATGAAAGCGAATCAAGGATATTTAGATACTTAAAATTAGAGGCAGAGATTTGTAAAGATGTTTGTGAGCATTTGTAAGTTAAGATCGGCATTTTAGAAAGAGCAAAGTCAAGACTAAATGAAGATTAGCGGACTCCTGAAAATAAGGTGTCTTATTATTGGTCTTAATATTAGTTTCATGTGATGGTATGTTACGTAAATGCATGTTGTGGTCTGATAAGCATAACGGATTTGCTCTGCAAATTGGCATAAGACTAACGTGTTGCCTTTCAACGAACGATGCCGTTTATCTTGAGCTTTGATTATGAAAAATAAAACAATTTCGTAGACAAAGGGAGATGTGGTGACCTGTAAATAACACATCTATATACCTTGGCAATTGGGTGGATACTGTCTATGAATGGGTAGTTTGAACTTTAGAGTGTTTTGGTCTGACAGCGGAAGTGTGGTAGTCGAGAGAACAGAGGCGAGTGGTAAGACGTGTGTGCGGAGACGTAGGTTGGCTACCGGAGGTTTCCGGAAGACACTGGGAATCCTGAAGACCGGAGTAAGCAGAGTGCCACACCCTCCATAAGCAATCGCTTCACAAATGGCGGCTTGTCGAAGCGTGAGATCAGCCGTCCGCGATGGCTAATAATGACTATCAATGGCTGTCTTCCTCCGTATTCACATTATACCGAATCGCCAGATGATCACTATGCGTGCACCCAACGTCAACACTCTACTAGTCTGAGTTAGGGCTTAGACTCGGTCTCATTTAGGTAGAGGTGTGGGGTAAACATACATGTTGCGAAAGTTGGCGACAAACATTTATGTTCAGTCCACGGTTCAGCCTAGCCGTTCGGAGTAGAGCCCATCCTCTTGTGTTGGTCACGTGACTGCCCCGACATCTATAGTTGAAGTCTATGATGACCACGGCGCTGCGATGACCACGGCGATTCCACCAGTGCGCTGGATAGCGAATCTAGCATGGACGAGAACAGGTCTATCGGCCACCTGGGTGAGCAAATAGCAACTGCGGTAACAGCACACCTCGTTGATCTTCACTATTGTGAAGCCCTCGTTTGACGTGGTAACCATCTCTTGGACTGGAAACCGACCAGTTGTAGAGATTGATCATTTCGACAATGATTTTTCATAAGGGCCTAACTGACTTGATCGATTTCTCTTCGTCGACTCTCTCTTTCGCTAATAACTTGATCAAAACAAACAAAATCATTATTCTTTTTGTTTCTATAGCAAGATGCAGTCGTCTTCTTCGCATTTCAACCAAAAAATCTTTGGAAAACTCAATACACATTCTGTAATAACACAAAGAGAGGATCGATGAAGATAAATCGAAAATGTCAGTTAGGCCCTAATGAAAAATCAGTGTCGATTTAGATATTCTGATGAGCGTCTCTGTAGCTGCAGTTCACTTGTTCATCAGTTTCAGATTTGGAAGCAACCTACTAAATCCGAACCTTTGTTCGTGAAGAAAACACGCGTTCACACATCATACCCGACTTTCGTACCTGCTCTGAATGCTGATTCCGAAGCATCGGAGAACTTATGCGGTGGAGTTCAGTAACAATGCGTATCAATTGATGTGGAAAAGTGAGATTTTTGAAATTTGGATGGCGAGTTCCTCCCAGGATTTGCATCAATCAACATGGGATGTTGTCGATTTTGCCAGCCTGCGTTGAAGAAAACAACAGCGGTTTTGAATTCTCTGGTTTGGGGCTGTCCATTTATTACGTAAGGGGATTTTCACGAATTTTCGACACCCCCACCCCACCTTGTAAGATTTTTTGTATGAGAACCATAATATTTTTGTATGACGCGTAAGATTTCTCTAACCGCCCCTCCCCCCATAAACCCTTACGTAATTAATGGACAGCTCTTTTCTGCATACGCCTGAACTTCGTTGAGTTAGAGCCGCCCTCAACGTGAGATCGAAACTTATGTTGTTTTTTACGGACAGACGGAACAGTGACCGGTAGCCCTTATATGCCACTGCATCTGCGCAAGTTCATTCGGAATTTTTGGGAAATGACTGATTGGTGGAGGTTTACGTTAGTGAGTCAATTGTCGTATCGGTAGGCGTAATGTGTGAGTGTGTGTTTGTGTTCAGATTACTGTGAAGATGTTGTAACACAGATTGTGAGTTGCCTATTGGTATGAGCGACAAATCGGTTATGCCTACTGTATTTGTATTTGTAGAAAGAAAAAAGAAAGAAGATAAAGAGATACAAAATATTATAAATGGGATGGACTAGGAGTTGAACCCTGGTAGTTCTTAGACTACCAAGAACCTTGTTAGTCGTCAGCTTCTCTTAAAAATATGAATAATAATCATTAAACCATCGACCCCTTCTTGACCAAAAGTTAATAGTCATCAGAATATATTTAGCTATACGTATTCCTCCGTTTCCTTCCAGAACCGTATGCAAGAATCGCTCAAGCTGTTTGATTCGATCTGCAACAACAAGTGGTTCACCGATACCTCAATCATTCTGTTCTTGAACAAGAAGGATCTGTTCGAGGAGAAAATTCGGAAAAGTCCCCTAACGATCTGCTTCCCCGAGTATACCGGTAAGATTGATGAAGAATACTAAAGCTCGCGCTGTGAGTCACTGATTTACTTTTTCCTGAATCTCTGTCCTACAGGTGGCCAGGAATACGGCGAAGCGGCGGCGTACATCCAGGCGCAGTTTGAAGCGAAGAACAAATCCACCTCGAAGGAAATCTACTGTCACATGACCTGTGCAACGGATACCAACAACATCCAGTTTGTGTTCGACGCCGTTACCGATGTTATCATAGCCAATAATCTGAGGGGTTGCGGTCTGTACTAAAGGGGTCCGTCGGAACCGAGCTGGACCGCGGTTCTGGGGCAGAAAACCCTCTTGTTTTTGTTTCTTTGTTTTCTTTATTATTATCGATTGGGAGAAGGGCCTGAAGGATGGGCAGTATTTATTACAAATTTGACTATAAATATTATAAAGTATATAGAAATCCCACAAACAAGAGGAAAAGTTTATATTAGGAAGGGAGCTAGGCAAGTCAGATAGGGAACATGGAAAATTGTTTGAGTGGTCTCATTACATAGGACAAAGAACAAAGAAATGAGCTTGAGTGTCTTGAGTTTGGTAGGACACAGTTTCGGTAGCAGAGTTGAGATTACTACAGCACGAGAGGCGTCGTTGATCGAGGAGAAGAGCAAATATGGTATGAATATCAGTGTTCATGAAAAAGTACATATTTTATTACATCTTTTCGATTAATTACAATCAGATAAGGAAACTCCACATTCACGCGAGCACGCTCCCGATCCAACCGTTGAAAAGCAGAGGTGTTACTTCACTAACTGCAGATTGTAAAATGGGATGACTACCAACTTTTACCCCAATTTATTTGGAGCAGCGAGGGCTGATGTAATCACACTAAAAACCACATAAACACATGATTCACTTGAGCGCTCATTATAATTAAAGTTATAAACCATAATTAACTTATACCCAGAAGCAAATCGTACTCATACAAGAACCAATTTTCTCGTACAAGTATTCGCATAAATCAGATCGACATTTGTATTTTGATACGTCTTTATCTCGGAAGAATGCTTTATTTATTTTGTACATTGTACCCATACACACATGACGAATAATTGATCTAAATACATTTCTATTTATATTTATTTTAGTGTGTAACTTAAAAGCCATGAACGTTTTTTTTGGTTTTAGCACAAAGTATTCTAACGCTTTCGACGGTAGTCCTACTAGAAAAGAAAAAAAGCACATGAATAGCACAAAGCTGATGAGCGGCGAACGGAATTTGATCAAAGCAAACCGCGGAGGCACAAACGCAATCGAATCGCGCGAAAAACGCAGTAATGCCATGCCATATTTTTTTACGTTTTTGTTGTTCTGCAAACGTTGCAATATGGGTCTTTACGATAGTGTAAATAGCTTTATAATTTTTAGAATAAATAGTCATCACAAATATCCAAAGATAGGCCAGCGACGGTAGAAAAAATAGCACTTAAATTCACACAAATTAATTTATCACAAGAATGACATGGCCATTTCGCTTCCGCTTTCATACTTCTTATAGGGAATACTTTGAGTTTTTGGAGCATCTACAAAATCGCACATGATAACATGGGTTAAACGTACAACAGCTCATTCACACATTCCTAGGATGCTTTTTTATTGATTAAAAGTTAAATTCGTTAACAGCTTAAATGTCCTAACGTCAGCTGAAACGCATCATATAAATATTGATTTTCCTGGGCGACAACTTTTATGAAAAAAAAAACCGAAGTTAGATACAAAACATTATCAAATGGCAAAGAAAGTATTATGTTTCACGCACATTCCTCGAATGCCCTGTGGCCATAGGAATTTCAAAATAATCCATAAAAAACTTGTTCTGAATGAAACAGATGATAACAGTACATCTGAAAAATCGCTGACATGATGCTTTTGACGCATTTTTGACATAAATATCATGGCGTTAGATCTTTCCTGTTTCATCTAACAAAATGAACTCTATAGGGCGACACTTAAAGAATTGTAGCTGGTGTTTCCTAAATTCTACGTTAACACAATAAGCCATGATTCGACAAATTGGAAAGATTTGTCATGGTTACTCAGGATCAGAATTCGTTACACTTCCTCGCCATTGGGGAATGGATAATTATCGCATAATTAATATCATTCCTTCTCTGTTTTTTCAATGATATGTACATTTGTTGGGTAAATTGACAACCGGTAGACTTTATGACGTCGCTGGTACGGCAAGTTCCACAACAATATGCCCTACCCGCCTAACATTCACTTCAACAGATTGTTTCGGATGTGTTACACGAACCAGCTTCATCTAGATGACATGCTTAACAAATCAAACCAAAAAAGGTAATCCACCTTCATTTTTACCTGCCTTCGACCAAGAAGGATTTTTTATCAAAAAAATGACGATGTGATGTCCACCACAATCTAGCAGTCTAATATGTAAACATCATACACGATTTGAGATCTACAGTAAAATCATGAATGTGTACTTTCAGCCAAAAAGTTGAACTCTGACTTGGGACAAACTTATGCGACATTTCTGTACCACTTGCGTTACTTAGCAAAGCACAACATGTCTCTAAACTTTTTGCTTCACCCTAGCACTCATTAACCCAGGATACAGTTTAGAAAAATGAGATCACGACTCAAGATGACACAATTTAGCATAAAAATGAAAGGAGAAGAAGAACCATGACATCATTTGTGCCAATTTTGTAGGGGAAATGTATGGAATGAAATAGATTTTGTACGCTCTACTCATGGCTCCCGTAGAAACAAGCCAACTATAGCGCCCGATTAGCTAGGGTTGCTATGATGAAATCTGTTGAAAGAGGCCCATTCATCACCCGTAGTAGTTTCGGTTCGAAATAGCTACAACCCTGACGAGCATCGATTGTTTAGATCAAAAACTGAAACCCTAATGAAAAGACCAAAACAATATATAAGAAAACAAAACTAATAACTTCGTACAAATGAAAACATGTGTTAGGAATCAACCGTAAGATGTAATCTCTATTTTTTCTAAACTGTTGCATTGTGTTGTTAAAATTGTACGTAACCTTATCAGCTTTAATTATCGGTTTCAACTGATTTTGACAATCGCTCTAGTTGTTGTTGGTTCAATTCCAGTACAACACCGTATCCGTCTTTTTTACGTATCAAATTAGTTCCCTTCAACAGTCTATGCAGCATTTCGCGAATTTAAAAGTAATCAAGCCTTAACTGTGTATTTTTTGACGAGTAGAAGAAGCTGAATAAGAACGTGCTATATGCAGCCAAAAACACTCTTATTCAGCTTCTGTACAACAAACATGTTTGTTCAGTAACTAGAGCTATTCGTCTTTCTTTTTTTCCTCATTTTTGAGGAATCAAACAAAAATGAAATACTTATCATCAGAAAGTACACTGATTAGGCTTACCAACTCGGCTAATTCTGCCATAAGGCCCAAATAAAGAGACACATCAAGCGTCAGGCAAATCAAAGGCCTTTCACAAATTTCTCAAATCCATTGCCAATATCGGAAATTGCAAAAAAAAAAACAAACGCTACCACGAATCCAAAATTGAACTCTAGTCATCGCAGCTACCAAATCTTTACTTGCGGCAATCAAAAGAAAATGACGCAACCAAAACAACTAGATTTAGTTTGGTCCTTGGAGACACAGATTCATGTAATTGATAAACCAAAGTCATGAAGCACAAAACCAATGCTTTCGCGTTAAAGTTATCAGTTAAGACTTACATTGTATTTTCGTCAAAAAAAAAACTACACTGTTCACTAAACCTTTGACCTACTATCTGAAAACCCGAAGATAGTAATTTTGCGCATTTAGCTAAATAAAACAAAATCCATTCAAAGCATAATTTCCAAATAATGCTGCTATTATAAAACAAAAATTGAAAACTAATACAAGTTAGTATATATTTGACGAAATATATCCGCTTACAAAACATTATTAGTATATTTTTTGAAAACAACAAAAAAAAACCTTAGTAGTAGAAAACGAGAAAGTAAAGCGTAGTTCTAGTAGCATAAGTAAGCAAGTCATTACAAACAAAATACAACACTATAAAGCGATTGAAAGGAAAACTCTAGAGTAATACTGTAAAGTAAATTACAGAGAAAGAACTTCAAACCTCCAACAACAACAAAACTTATATCAAACAACATCATCTCCAAATCAAAGAGATCAACAATAAGACGATTCATATGAGGCAAACTACCCGAGATTTATAATCAGGCCCTAAAAGCTTACCCCATTTTGGATCCAAAAATCCAAAAGCGGGTGGCAGAGCATAAATTCTAGATAAGAAGAAGGTAAAGAAAGAGAACAACCAACGTTTAATCGTGAAACCAAGTTGTCGATGCACTATTTAAAACAAAAAGAAATGAGACAGATAAAAGGTACGTTTAGTGAACAAAACAAAATTTAACAACGTAGTCAAACTCGAAACCAAATTTAAAAAAAGAAACACTTAGTTATAAAATCAAACCAATAAATGAACAAAAATCAATCGCACGAAGGCGGTTGAAATCAGCAAGAAAAAAGCAACAGAACTAGACATTCATCAACATTGCATTATTATTAAACTATATATCGCAGATAACGTAAGACGGAAGCAGTAAATCATATACAAAACCTTTGTTTCTTTTTTAAAAGGACAAAAACTGTTAACTAAGAAAACCAACAAAAAAAAACAGCAGGCAAACAAAAAAAGCGATGAGCGATCATAAGCTATTCATAACTACAGAACAGTAATCTAATACTAATCGGTAAGGGAAATAGTTCTGATAAGCAAAGAAAATCCAGTGAAAAGAAAGTAAGTAAATTAGAATACAAAACCAGCTATTTGAGGCATCACTCTGTACGAAATGAAAGCAAAGCAGAAAGAAAACACAATAGTAAAACACAGCAGAAAAAAAAACAAAACTTTAATGAGAAGAACAAACAGCAAAAGTAAAATATATATTTAACTTAATGTGTATGTAATTTTATGTGTGATGTAAAAAATCGGAACAAATAAATGCGTTATAGCCACTAAAGTCATTAAACTAACTGAAAAGCACTTGAGAATATTATTTATTATCACCTTCCACGGAATGCACTGACGATTTTTTTAACTCAAAGAGCAAGTTTTCGTTTTACCAAGCCGTGTGGTCAATCAGGATTTTCAAATGCATCAACGTACGAACGTACACAGATGGGTAAATTATTGGTTAAATTAGGAAAATAATGCACAGCTCGCATTGGCGTATCTAGGGTTTTTTTCCTAGGGGGTGCAAGTTTCAGTGGCTCCAGGTAGTTTTGCTTTTTTTGTAAAAAGAAATACCGATCCACCCTCAATTTCTTAGTACAATGATATACTGCGTCGCGGGAAAAACTAGCCTAAAAATTTAAACGCGCTATAATTTAAAGAACAGTTTTTTTTAATACGATCCGTTGTACTGACTTAACACTCTTTCCGCCATGTAAGGTTTGAGAACTTGAGAACTTGATTACGCATAATACATGGAATTCGTATTTTCAGTTTGAACTTTACAATCATCAGAACTCCTTTGTTTTGCGGATTGAATACATTGATTAAGAATACATTTTCAGGGCAATTATTAGAAGTGAAAATCTCTGAATCTATAAAATATCAACAAATTTGCGTGTAACTTGTATTCATCGTGACATCCTCTTTGTTTATTGCATGATAACAACCCTTATAAAACAGTTTTCAAGAACAATTTTCCTCCCCTGTTGTGGAAATTAAGCCACTGTGTCCAATAAGCTAAACTTTTGTGGTATTATAAGAGTTATTAACCCTTTCCTTCCCACGACTTTGAACGGCTATATCTATGCCAAAAAAGCGTTTCCGAAAAAAGTGGTAGAACAAAAGTTATTGCAAATTGGCTAAATTTTTCGAAATCAATGAAAAAAATTTTGGTTGTAAATCAATAGGTTTTTGATTGTTTATCAATAGTTCAACTATTGAAACAAGTAGGTAGTAGTTGGGTTAACCTTATGAGGTTATAACCATATTCTAAAAATTATTGCATCATATTCATCTAATTCCGTTTGTCCGGAGTTCGTCGAAAATCGATGGTGCTCTAGAGCAACCATGGGAAGTAGAGGGTTAATACTAGAAATTGCAAAATCAGGATACATATTTGCATTTTTGGTTTGACCCTAGGTTTGACCACAACATTCGATTTTTCTCTTCGGGATTCTAATTCTATGCTATAATATAATACAAGAAATTTGTGCTTTCGGCAAAACATTGTTTCGGTAATTCCTCAGGGAATATTCCCGGCAATTTATTTGGAAATTGTTATGGAAATTTATTTTAATTAGGAGTTCTTTCAGAAATCTTTCAATAATTCCTTTGAATTTGGCAAATTTCTTCGGTAATTTCTTTAGGAATTTATTTGGTAATACGTCTGGAATTTGATACTAAACACCTTTTACGCATCCTTTGAAAATTTTATCGGAAATTACAATGGAAATTCCTTCAGCAATTCCACAAGGAGTTAATTTGGCTTTTTTTTATTTCATTGGCAAATCTTTTGAAATGTTTCCTCGGGAGTTCCTTCGCCAATATTTTAGTAGTCTTTCAAGCGATGTTTTGTTAATGTCAGCAATTCTATTGATATTTGCTTTTTAAAATTCTTCAATTACTCTTAGGCAATTTCTTTAGGAATTCTGTTAGTGAAGCCTTTGATAATTCATTCGACATTGACTCTCGGAAATTCCTCACTTTTTTTTGGAAATGTCTTCGGCAAGTCATTCTATTTTTTCGGATTTTCGTCGATTTTTTGGACTTTCATTATCTATGCTATAAGGTATTTCTTCACCAATTCCTTCGGAAACTTCTTCGGAAGTTCTTTTATAAATCTCTTCCATAATTTAAATAAAAAATCTTTAGACAATTTCTTCTAGATTTCTTCAGTGTAAGGAATTTCTGCAGCAGATGATTTCGGAACACCTTCGGCATTTCCGATGTTACTTGCATTGAATATTTATTTGGGAATTTTATCAGCAAATCCTTGAAACTTCTATTATTACTCTAGGAACTTCTTCGGTATTTCCTTTGGAAATTAATTGGGCAATTTTCTTAGAGATTTCTTTCGAGAATTTCTTTGAAAAAAATCTCTGGTGATTCTTTAAAAATTTTGTTACTGCAATTACTTTTGGAATTCTTTCTAAATTTTCTTCAGAAATTTCTTTGATTATTTCGGAAAATTCCTTGAGAATTTCTTCAATTTTTTTTGTTAAATTTGAAAAAAAAAACAATTATGCCTAAGGAACCCTTAAAGAAACATCCATACTGCGGTTTAGCAAATACGAAGCCGTGTGTTCTCGAATCCCAACAGAACGCATTTTTTTTTTCACAAACTCATCTCTCATTTTGTCATTTAGCAACATTCTGTGCCTTCTAATTAGTTACAAGTTTTTCCCGTACATTCCTATAGAATTCACTAGAGATTTCTCTAGTAATACCTCCTAGGATTTCTCTGGAAATTCCAACTATTCCCGAAATTTGTTTAGGGATTCCTCTAGAGATTTCTATTGGGATTCCTTCAGCTAGAATTCCTTGAAGAAGGTCAAGAGGAGTTCCATGTGTAATACCATGATTAATTTCTAGAGTAACCTATGAATTCCGGGATGAGTTTTTAGAAAAATTCGAAAGCATTTATGGAAGTATCCTACGAAAACTACCTAGAAGAATCCCGGCAAGAATTCCAGGTGAAATCTTTAGAGGGATTCCTGCAGGTGACACAGTAAAAATTTCTGAAGGAGACCCAGGAGGCATTCCTGAAAGATTAGAAGCAGCAGGAATCGCTTATGGAATCCTAGGAGGCGTTCCTGGATGAAAGTCATGAGGAGTTCCTGAAGAAGTCCAACAAGAAATATTTAAATAAACAGAAAATCGCGTTAAGTACTGTTCCTTTGAATTCCACTAAGAATTTGCATCCTTTGACAGATACGTATTTCAACCTCAATTGTAAGGTCGTCTTCAGTGTCTTGTACTTGACTCGTCTCGACGAGAAATATTTGGAAAAATCCCTAAAAAAATATTAGGATTTCCAGGAGGACACACCGAAGGTACTTCTGCAAGACTCCTAAAAGATCCCAGCAAGTTTTTGAAGGAATCTCTGGAGAAATTCTCAGAAGAAACCCTAAAAGAATTCTGGGAGGTATTACAGTAAGAATGACTGGAGGAGTCCTAGGAGGAATAGCTGGAAGAACCACAGCAGGAATAGCTTGAGAAATACAGCTGAAATTCCTGGATGAAGTTCCTGTAGGAATCCCATGGAAAATTTATGAGAGAATCCATGGACAAAATATCTCGGATAAAAATTCTTGGAGGAAACACCGGAGAGTTTCTGAAGAAATCTCAGGAAATATCTTAGGAGGTATTCTTACACTCAGCAAAGTAAACTACCGAAATTCATCATTGCCATTAGAATACCTTATGGAAATTGAACATGCTTATTATGACCCAATTACATAAGACAAACTTATGAAAAGAGCAGAAAAATCACAAAATGATGCAGACTGGGTTCGATCCATGAACGTCGAGATCACTGAGCTTGTGCTCAACCCACGCGGCTATCGATGCTTGAGAATATCGTGTTGCTAAATGTGTATAAAAGCCAAACTGTGAGTCTATTCTGCGTCATAGACCGACCTTATGGAAATCGTTCTAGCCGTTATGAATTGTTTAAAGGCCATTTCATAAGTTAGACCTTATGATAATCTTAGGTTTATTTGCCTGAGTATAGAAGGGTTCGGGGATGTATCGCTGTAAAAACCTCAGCTGAAATCGTAGAAGGAATTGCTGGAGAAAACTGTGCAGGAATTTCTTGAAAAACCCCATCAGGAATGCCGGGGGGAATCCATAAAAAATCCTAGGAATACCTAGAGAAGTCCCTGCAAGAACCGGTAGGTATTCTGGAAGATATTCTTAAAGAATCTATAGAGAAGGCTTTGAAGGGATCGCAGGAGGATTTTCTGAAAGAATCTCAGGAAGAATTCCAGCCATCATACTAGGATAAATTCGTATGGGAATCACTAGGAGAATTTCTGGACGTATCATAGTAAGAATTTCTGGAGGAATTGCTGGAAGAATCACAGGAGGAGTTGTTTGAGGTATTCTTGGAGAAAGGCCAAAAAGAGTTTCTGCAGGAATTTCATGAGGATTTTCTGGAGGAATCTTTGGGTGAAATCTCTGGAGGTATTTCTGGATGAGTCCTTGGAGAAATCCCTGCTGGAGCAACCAAAGGAATTTCTGCAAAAAATCCAGGAATATTGCCTGCAAAGGTCTCAGCAAAAAGCTAGGAGAAAGCTCTAGAAGAATCCGTAGCATAATTTCTGAAGTACTACAGCTAGAATGGAGGAAGAATAGCTGGAAGAACCGCATGAATTGCTTGAGCAGTCACAGCTGGAATATCTGGAGGAATTCCTAGAACTCCGAGAGCTATCATAGAAATAATTTCTAGAGAAACCCTAGAATCAGCAATGCCAGGGGTATCTTAAGAGAAGTTCCTCCAACAAATTCCTGGAGGAATACCTATAGTTCTCCTTGAAAGAATCAGTAGAAGTATACTGGATGAATCCCTGATAGAATCGTAGGAGGAATTTCTGAAGGAATCTCAAGAAGATTTCCCGAACGTATTGTCACATGTAAGTATGCAAGGAGAAATCCCTACACTTAAAAAAATCCGCACATATTTATTGGCAAAAATCCATCTGACTTCATTATTACAATCTATATGCGCGCACATAAACGTTCTCCACGCAAGGTTGCACATAAAATCTAATAGTCGGATGGAAAATATGTGCAGTGGCATTTATATTCTAAATGCGTAATTTGAATTTATGTGCGATGCATTTATTTTTCGAGTGCAAAGCTTGATAGCAAAATTCTATGTGTGGGCACATGGAAACTAGATGCGGATTTTTCTTAGAAGTATTTCTGAAGGAGTCCTAATGAGAATTGCTTGAAGAATTCCAGCTTTAATTCACCGAAGAAGGGCAATAGAAGTTCTTGGGAAAATCCCCTGTGGAATTTCTGGAAGAACCTCTGTAGAAAGTACTGGATATATCCTTGAAGAAATGTATGGAAGAATCAATAAAGGGATTTTATTAAAAAAAATCTCAGGAAGAATTTCGGAAACTTTGCTAGTACATAGAATCCCAGAAGGTACCACAGTGCTAATTTTTAGAGAAGAGAAATTGCTGGAAGAATCGCAGCAGGAGTTGCTTGAGAAATCCTAGCCACAATTCCCGGATGAAGGCAAATATAAGCGCCTGGAGGAATTCCATGAGAAATTTCTGGAAGAATCTCTAAATGAAATCTCTGAAGAAATTCCTGGAAGAATCACCGGAGGAACTTCAGAAAGGATCCCACGAAGATTGCTGGAATAATTCCAGCAGAAATTCCTGAAGAAATCCTAGCAGAATTTGCTGGATCAATCTCTGCAGAAATTTCTAGTATGAACAACCCCATCAGGACTGCCTGGAGTATCCTACAGGAAGTTTATTGAAGAAATATCGGGAGGAACACATAAAGGAAGCCTAGAGAAATCACTGTACGAATAGATAGAGGTATTTCTGGAGGAATCTATGGGGAAGTATGTTGATTGTTCTTACCAATATCCAAAACGCCAAAACGTACAACAGTTAGGGTAAGTGCTCCAAATATGGCTATAGTACCAATTATTCGCCATAGTTGATTTTCACCCTTTAACGATGTAAATCAACAAGAAAAAAAAATATGAACAACAGATCACGTTCACAAAAGATGGTTGCTCTCATTAAAACTCCACATTTTGCTCAAATTATGGTAGAAATAAATCGTTTTCCTTAATTTTTCTGCTTCCTTGCACCTTTTATCGCCATAGTGTACCAGTTATGGCTAACCCCATAAGGAATGCATGCAAACAGAGCGAAAAGGAACCGAAGTTAACAAATGCAGCCATAACTGGTACAGGGTTCCTATCATTGGCACACGCTTTAATAAATACTAAAAGTAGTTTTGGCCCCGTTTCTATATTTTTCCTGTAAAGTATGCTACAACAGCTAGGGTAAGTGCTCCAAATATGGCTATAGTACCAATTATTCGCCATAGTTGATTTTCACCCTTTAACGATGTAAATCAACAAGAAAAAAAAATATGAACAACAGATCACGTTCACAAAAGATGGTTGCTCTCATTAAAACTCCACATTTTGCTCAAATTATGGTAGAAATAAATCGTTTTCCTTAATTTTTCTGCTTCCTTGCACCTTTTATCGCCATAGTGTACCAGTTATGGCTAACCCCATAAGGAATGCATGCAAACAGAGCGAAAAGGAACCGAAATTAACAAATGCAGCCATAACTGGTACAGGGTTCCTATCATTGGCACACGCTTTAATAAATACTAAAAGTAGTTTTGGCCCCGTTTCTATATTTTTCCTGTAAAGTATGCTACAACAGCTATCTTTTAACATATTGGTGACATTCGTTGGTCTTCTTGTTAGTTTTACACAAATAATTTTCCATAGGTAGTGCCATAATTGGTACAGGCACCCTATCTTTTAACATATTGGTGACATTCGTTGGTCTTCTTGTTAGTTTTACACCAATAATTTTCCATAGGTAGTGCCATAATTGGTACAGGCACCCTATATAAGTAATTCCGGGTGTGCTTAAGTTTTGTTCAATGTGCCATTAATAAATATTGGAATTATTGTGTGAAGTTTGAAATTTTAGGTGACTGTCAAGGTAAAACTCTAGGGGGTGCCAAATTTGTTCTAGGGGGTGCCAGGCACTCCTGGAATCCCCCACACTAAGATTCAGATGTTCCAGCTCAGTAATTTTTTCACTGAGTTCAGTATTTTTTCCATCTTTTTACTGAGTTTTCAACAGCAGATTTATTTCGGTACACTCGGTAATCGTATTTACCGTTCACTAGTAATGATATTTACCGTGCTTCAGTAACTTTTGACAGTTTGTGAGCTGAGCTCGGTAACTCATTTACAGAATATCCGCAAAATAAATAACCGAGCGTACCGAGTTAAATCTGCTGTTGAGAACTCAGTAAAAAGATGGGGAAAATACCGAGCTGATCTTAGTGCTAGGGGCCCCTAGCTACGCCAATGAGCTCAGGCGAGATTTAAACTCACGACACTTACACGCTAGTGCTTTAACAACTATATGCTACCGACCGAGTCAATTAATGACACAGTACCTTATAGCAACTCAATAAGGCTGATGGAAAGGACGAACTCCCGGTCCCGGCACGGTAGTGAGCAGCTGTATCAACTCTTACACCGTATTATATTGAATATATGGGAAAAGAAAGAACTGCCTGCTAGTTGGTTGAATGGTCTCATTTGCCATCTATACAAAAAGGGCATCGACTAGAGTGCGCGAATTACAGAGGAATAACACTTCTCAATTCAGCGTACAAAATTTTGTCCGGAATTCTGTTTAACAGGCTGAGGCCGATAGAGGAGTCCTTCGTCGGCGAATACCAGGCGGGTTTTCGTGAGGACGTGGTGGTCAACGTCGGTCCGGTTGTGGTAGTGGTGACGAAGTGGTGCTAGGTGGTAAAAAGTATGATGTTGTGGACGAATTTGTTTATCTTGGTACTCTAGTAACGTGCGATAATGATGTTACCCGCGAGGTGAAAAGACGGATTGCAGCTGCGAATCGGGCCTTTTTCGGTCTGCGAAACCAGCTAAAGTCCCGTAGGCTGCAAACGAAGACAAAACTCGCGTTGTACAAGACTCTGATTCTTCCGGTCGCTTTATACGGCCATGAATCGTGGACGTTGAGAGAAGCCTTTGGAGTCTTCGAACGTAAAGTGCTGCGAACAATACTCGGCGGTAAACTGGAGGACGGCATCTGGCGGCATCGCATGGACCACGAATTGTACCAAGTATATACAGAGCGCACACGGTGGCTGTTTGCAGTTGAGGAGGACCTAAGGACTCTAAACGTCAGGGTGACTGGAAGCGATTGGCCCAGGACCTAGACCAGTGGATGCGAAAGCTTCATTCGGCGTAGACTCACCGCTACGAGTTGTAGCCCATCAAGTAAGTACCTTATAGCAAGCCTTATAGACACTAAGATACCGCCTATCTAGGAGAATGTGCACAGGACGAAAAACTTCCGGCCCCAGATCTCCAAGAGATTGAGGAGGAGGTTGACCGCTTGAAAAACTACCAAGCGAGCTTCTAAAATACGGTGGAGAAGCACTAGTGAGAGCACTACACTGGGTCATTACCAAGATTCGGGAGGAGGAAGTATTACCGCAGGAATGGATGGAAGATATCGTGTTTCCCATCAACAAAAAGGGCGACAAGTTGGATTGCGGGAACTATCGCGCGATCACACTACTGAGTGCTGCCTACAAGATACTCTCTCAAATTTTATGCCACCGTCTAAATAATCACTGATTGCAAGAGAGTTCGTGGGGCAATATCAGCACCGACGAACCGACGTGACAGCTAGAACAAATAAATTCAAATTTGTTGTCCGCGACGCCATGATGAAAAATAGCCGAACACTATCGCCACCTCTATAACGGCTCGCGATGATTTGATAGCTCGACACCAAACCCCCGTGTGTTCATATAGAGGAATTCCACGGAGTCATGTCAGTCGATCCTGAGCGACCATTTCAAAAATATCTGAAACTTTGCACAGTTTTTCAATTTCATATAAATCGCCATTTTTTGATATTAAACCTTCATATTCACTCACGACTAACTTCTCAAAAGGGTGTATGCGAAAATAGTTCTAAAATATTCTAAAAGCTGTACAGCAAAAACGGATTGTTCGATTGTTATAAATTTTTTAGCAAAGTTAGATAACTAAATGATGATTCCTTAGAAAATATACACTGTAAAAAATTTCTTTTTCTACTTTGAAAAAATATGATATTTGTCACAAAAACTCAAATATCTCAAAACCCTATCTTTTTACCAACTTCAATTTTTTAGGGGAAATGGCTCATTATATCAGCTATGTACCATAAAATTTTGGTGATGGTAAACTGATAAACAAAAAAGTTATGACATTTCAAACATTTCACAATTTTTACATTTAGTAACAAAAAAAAAATTTTTTTTCTGTGTAAATTATTTCGAGAATTATATTTTGATGCTGATTTTATTGTAAAGGCTACCGCCTGAATTAAACAAGTTGTTTTCATGATACTTTAGTTTGATTATTCGTAATTACTATAGTATCTATTTGAAACTTAGACGCGATCCAGTGTTGTGATCAAAAATATTGAGATTGTCATACTTTTTATTGTACGTGACTGGTGAAAAAATCCCTTGATAGTGTTGAAAAGCTGTTGATTATAAGAAAAATGGAATTGAATTTATTTTTAAGACAAAAGCTGTATAATAAAAGTTTTTTTATACGCGTATACGTCTAGTTTATCCGCAAAAAAAATCCCTCTTAGAGAACAGACTTTATGATCGGAAGAATGCGAGTAACTTCAACAACAACAAATGCATAAGAGGTACATACCACAGACCAACAGACGAAACGCCTAGAACAATTTTAGTGAAAATTCATCGCCCAGTTCACACTATCACCACCTGGTGGAAATGTTTCACGAAACACTGCGTTGTGCAATATCGTCATCAGAAGGCGCTAGTGTGAAACGTCAAACGCAAAGAAAAACGATGGGCGCTCTTCTTGTTATGAAAGCCACAACCAAGATTCAAAATGATCGTTGAAGGCGTGGTCAATGAAATTTCGCCAGTGTTACGTTTGTTTGTCTGTATACATACCTGACAATGCTCACGAAAAAAAACAAAAAAATACTACCGCTATGAATATTAAAAATTGTATAGTATTTTTTTTCTTCAGCCACCAACACCAAACAAGTAAGTTAAAATTAATAAGTGATTTTGTTTATTATAATCTAACGAACAAGATGAACAGTCGCTTTCTCAAAGGTCTTCAACTCAACGCTCTCTTGTAGACCGTTTGATGAAAAAAAATGTTCAAAAGAGATACGAAATCTCACCGAAAGCACCATAGATAAACTGAAAGAGACTGGTTATGCCCAAATGTCCACATTGTGTACAAAATTACGCATTTGCACGTCCTGCCGTCTAGAATTTGACAAACGAGCCATCTGTATATCATCGGTAAAGCAGGGCGCAGGAAGTTCGAAAACGACAACAACTGAGAAATTGCCATCAGCGACATCTGTTTAAACAATTTAATTACGCCCCTTTTCAAAAATGCCCTGTAATATTCTTCAACATCTATACCCATTTCAATATTTTTAACGTTGCAAAACACGCTTTCAACATTAATCTTGAAGAAGAGGGAAAACACTTGTCCTCAAATGTAACAGCAAATTAATGAATAAACGACTAATGCGCGGAGGGCGTGATAAAATCGGAACATTACGGTACATAGTATATTATATTATATGTATATATAATATAGAATAAAAACAACTTGTTTTACTCACGCAAGGCCATTAACAATAAAATCAGCATCAAACTTCAATTTCCGGCCGAAATAATTTACACTAAAAAAAATTATTACTAAATGTGAAAATTGTGAAATGTTTGAATTGTCATAACTTTTTTGTTTATTTTCATGGTAGATTGCTAATACAATGGACCGTTTTCTCTAAAAAATTACGTTGGTAAAAAGATAGGGTTTTGAGATATTTGAGTTTTTGTGACAAAAATGATATTTTTTTATGTTAAAAAAGATTTTTTTCACAGTGTATATTTTCTTAGGAATCGCCATTTAGTTATCTAACTTTGCTGAATAATAAAATCAACATCAAATCGCGATTCCCGGCCGAAATAATTTACACAGAAAAATTTTTTTTACTAAATGTAAAAATTGTGAAATTTTTGAAATGTTATAACTTTTTTGTTTATTAGTTTACCATCACCAAATTTTTATGGTAGATTGCTAATACAATGGACCGTTTTCCCTAAAAAATTCAAGTTGGTAAAAAGATAGGGTTTTGAGATATTTGAGTTTTTGTGACAAAAATGATGTTTTTCAATGATAAAATAGATTTTTTTTCACAGTGTATATTTTCTTAGAAATCACCATTTAGCTATCTAACTTTGCTGAAAAATTCATAACAATCGAACAATCCGTTTTTGCTGTGCATATTTTTGAATATTTTTGAACCATTTTCACATACACCCTTTTGAAAAGTTAGTCGTGGCTCTAAATAAAAATTTGATATCGAAAAATGGCGATTTAGATGGAACTGAAAAACTGTGCAAAGTTTCAGTTCAATAGAAAATCATGAATTAAAAAATTTCCTTAATTTTGATGCTGTTGCTTGGAATCGCTCTATAGGAAACGGTTCGCGTCTGCGCTGATTTGACAGAAGCGATCGCTCGCTTCGCTGGTCGACCGTTAAATTAGGGGGGGACAGTTTTGGATCGCCACTGTCACGTCGGTTCGTCGGTGATATCAGGCTGAATTCACGGGTGAACGCGCTACAACGGACCAGATGTTCGCCATTCGCCAAGTGTTGCAGAAATGCCGCGAATACAACGTGCCCACACCTCACATGCCAATCGATTTCAAATCGGCATATTATACAATCGATCGAGCCAGTCACGGCCGATTATGCACGAATATAAACTGATACGGTTGATCAAGGCGACGATGGAGCAAGTGATGTGCGTAGTTCGAGTATCAGGGCCACTTTCAAGTCCCTTCGAATCTCGCAGAGGACTACGGCAAGGTGATGGTCTTTCGTGCTTGCTCATCACTGTAGAAGGTGTAATAGGGAGAGCGGGGATAAACGCGAGTGGAACGATTTTCACGAAGCCCGTTCAGCTGCTTGGTTTTGCTGATTATATTGATATTATAACTCGCAAATTTGAGACGATGGCGGAAACGTACATCCGACTAAAGAATGAAGGCATGTGAATCGGATTAGTCATTAATGTGTCGAAGACAAAGTACATGATGGTAATTGTCTATAGGGAGGAATTACAACGCCCGTCACCCCGAATTTCTATCGACGGTGATAAAATCAAAGCGGTTGAAGAATTCGTATACGTGGGCTTACTAGTGACCGCCGACAATGATACCAGCAGAGAAATTCAGAGACCCATTGTGGCAGGAAATCCAGCTTACTTTGGACTCCGCAGATCTCTACGATCGAACAAAGTTCGCCGTCACAAGAAGTTAACTATACAAACACTGATTAGACTGATAGTCCTCTATGGGCAGAGGACCAGCGCGCTCTTGGAGTACCATCTACGGCGGAATGCAGACAGAAGACGGGACTTGGAGAAGGCGAATAAACCACGAGCTGCAGAGAAAACCAACCACCGTCCACACCGCGAAAATCGGGAGGCTACGAATGCTTTGCTTATTTCACTAACAATTGTGGTAAAAAAGTTAAAAAATAATCACCCCACAAAATATTTTTGATTTTATGACGCATAACCAATGTGTTTGACTGGATTTTTTGATTGATTTCGATCAATTTCATTGATGCTTTGGCCAGCAGGATCGACATCACTGCGTGCAATGATCGAAGATTGTGCGCGCCAAAAGACACCACCGCGCTGCCACCGTCGTCGTTGGTACTGCGGTAGGTGGTAAACACCGCCAACCACATTTTTAGTGCGGTCGAAACAAATCGTTAAAAATTTCTACTTTCGAGTGAACTTATGCTTAGAAATCGTGATTACTTGGAAAGAGGCTTGTATTTGAAGTAGTGTGAATACATTTTTATGCCGAATATCTCGCGTGAAATTGATTATTTTATAGAATAAGATAAGTGTCGATTTTTTACAAATATGTATTGGCGCAATGTTGTGTAAAGTTGATTTCGGTCAATGATTTTGAAGAAGCCATGTCGCGATGACACGCTAAGGGGCCATAAGGCAATCTGGCGTTCATCACCCTTCTCTCTCAAGCAGCAGCAGAAGATAGCAATTTTTTGTTAACCTTCCGTAACTCGCGCGGTTGACTACCTGCGTCAGCACCACGCTAATGCTGAGTACAACAAGCGAGATTTTTTCAACGTGTTGTACAAAATACAACAGCGCGATCGCTCGTGGGTTAATGTTTTCATAGGGAAACGTTTCCCTATGCAAACAAACCTATCCTCCTCGGCAGCCAAAAAGAGAAAGGTGATTAAACGTCAGATAGCCTTATGCTGTTTTGAATTGCACATAATATACCGCATTTAGTTCACTACTGGACTGCGAACTGCGGCATTATAAGTGCGAAAACATAAATAAAAGTGCGCGATTGCATCAAATAAGGTTGATGTCTTCGGCGCACTATTTCTTCAATCTATGGAGAACAAGTGCTCTGAAGACACCGAGTTGATTTGATGCAATCGCGCACTTTTATTAGCGTTTTCGCACTTGTGAAAACTAGTGCGATAGTCCAGTGGTGAACTAAATGCGCTATAGTTTTCGCTACCGGAAACTCGATTAAAAATGTATTTCCTTACCTTCGTAGTGACGGATATGTCATCATGTTGTAAGTAAGGCAGATTGCAACTATTTTGGTCAGTGATTTATATTTGAATTCTACTCTACACACAATTGGAAATAGTACATTATATTGAACATTAGAAAGAGGACCACTAAAGTTCGATAAACTTGTGGCAATCTCCACTATGATTGAATTCTCCTCGAGCATTCACGGCCATAAGTACGCTTAAGGTAGACTGACATTGTTATCTAGGTATAAATCGCCTTGTTCTTGGATTAATCACACATATTCTATATAAGCACTATGCTACTTTTACTCAGGATAGAGCATAGTTGAACGAAAACTGCAAATTTCTACGAGACTTGGACTCAACACAATATTTCTATTACATACTTCCATTAACTCATTCTAAAAACGATATTCGAAAGGTAGCAAATAAAATCACATTGTACATGCTAAGTTAATACAACTAATCCTAACGGTATAAATCATAGGTACAGCCTTTTTGGGATGAAGCAAGTACATTACTGCTTTGTTTAGCAAGCACACTGGAAAAAGAATATGCAACAGCTACTCAACAATGGTGTCCATTGTGGTAGTTAAAGTACTGATGGAACTGCTAGATGCAATGGCTGTGGACGACTCGCCACTTTTGGTTGTCTTTTGAATGTTATTGCTGCTATTGCCCGTCGATAGAAACGATTTCAGCTGCTATAATCGTTTTCAGTTCTCCGTAAAGTACGGATGGGCCATCGCCTGTTCGGCACTGAGTCGCAGTGTTGGCCGACATATGAGAAGTTTTTGCAGCAGATCGCGACCTTTGGAGTTCAGTCGGGGTACCACTTGACTCCAAGAAGTTGTTGGCGGGTAAACTACGGATAATTTGACAAATTGAATTTACAAAACATTAACCAGAAATCCAATACTCACGTGGAAAAGGTTTGTAATCGCTAAGCTGGGTGATTCCAGGCCATGTGTCTTCCGTTGGTGTGCCTAACAGCTTGAAGATCCGTTTCAGCTGATCGTCCACATCGGATCCGGGAAACAGCGGCCTTCCCGCATTAGCCAGCTCAGCAAAGATACACCCAGCCGACCACATGTCGATGCTAGTGGTGTATAGTTTTGCCCCAAACAGCACATCCGGCGGTCGGTACCACAGGGTTACCACTTCAGCCGAGTAACATTTGACCGGAATTCCGAAAGCCCTGGCAAGCCCGAAATCGGCCAGCTTTAGTTCCCCGTTTTTGTTGATCAGCAAATTCTGCGGCTTCAGATCCCGATGCAAAACGTTGTGACTGTGACAGAAGGCCAGTCCTCGCAGCAGTTGGTACATGAAGCTTTTGACCACATCCGGGTCGATTTCGCCATTTAGACTATCGAAGTACTTTTTCAGATCCTGATCGCAATGCTCGAAGACAAGCGTTAGCTTCTTATCCGAATGAAGGACGTCGTATAGACGAACGATGTTTTTATGTTTAAGTTCCTTCAACAAGCAAATTTCGCGCAGCGCCGAACTGGGAACTCCTTCATCGTCTTCGTCCAGGCGAACCCGCTTCAGGGCCACAATCTCCAGAGTATCTCGGTTTTTACCCTTGAACACCGTTCCGTAGGTGCCTTCGCCGATTTTTTCCAACTTTTCGTACTTTTGCATTCTCCTAAATTTGCCGGCGATTTTCGTCAAACCCTGTTCGAATATAGCGCTACTGGGTTTATACGGTTGATTTGAAAGACTTACTGAATGCTTACCTCTATTTTCACCGATTTTATTGAGCTTTATCAGAAAAGAACTGAATAAATTTTGCAAAGTACTGAAAAATTAAACTTTTTTTTCATCAAAACAACGGACGTTTGACAGGACCGTGAACAAACTGGACCGGACGGAAACATTCGTGCTTCACTTCCTTTGGTATCAGTCATTTATTACGTAACAAAATGACATTTCTGGAGCAACATTTGAAAAGGGCATACAAGCATTGGTAAACAATGACTTCACACGTCGCTCCTGAGCCCCCCTCAGCTTATTCACAAAAACTAAGACCGTTATCAGACAGAGCAAACATCGATCTTTAGGATAACGGTGTTCATTTGCGTGGGCGGGCTGCTGTTATGCCCTACGGAGCGTTTTAGAAAAAAGACACAAGACCTCTTGGGCCCTTTTCAAATGTTGCTCCAGATTTTATAACAAAAATCTAGCACTCGTGTAATTTTTCAAAACGTCCTACACAGAAAAAACTGTTGTGTAATATTCAAGTGGTGTTTACACGTTCAATTCGCATTCAATTTGGCATTTTTCTTTGACTTGAATCAAGTCACTTGCTCCAAGTAAACCAGGCATTAGATTTACAACACTGCACAGTAGGCCTGGCCGTATCAATGCTTGTATTGTCATCGCGGTTGAAACCCGAAGTTCCCCCACACCCGACAATCGAATTTTCTCAAAATTCATACGTAAAACCTAACGTCGGACATAGTGCGCTGGACGGCGAACCAGGCCCTCTATCCGGTGCACTGTGCCCGATACGTCCGACACACGGTTTAGGAGAAAAATCGATTTTTGCGTGTCAAAAATTCCGATTTTCAACTGCACGAACAATATACCGCATTTAGTTCACCACTGGACTGCGCACTGAGTCTTCATAAGTGCGAAAACGTAAATAAAACTGCGCGATTGCATCAAATCAAATGGATGTCTTCGGCGCACTATTTCTTCGATGTATGCTGAATAAGTGCTCTAAAGACACCAAGTTGATTGGATGCAATCGCGCACTTCTATTTGCGTTTTCGCACTCGTGAAAACTAGTGCGATAGTCCAGTGGTGAACTAAATGCGCTATAATACATCTTCGATGTACTGCAATCATTAATAATGACAAGAAAAATGATGGAAGTAGTCGATTCTATCATTTTGCAGGATTCTTTCAATAATGGGCTGTGTATGTGTAGATGTCCCAAATGGAGGATAACGTGCCTCTGGAGCCGGCCTTCTGATACCCCATCTCAAGGAGGCCCTTCTGGAATTCCACAGGAATTCCATCTGGGATTCACAAATATATTTTGTTCCACGCGCACGACTTCTCCCATTCTATTTATTTCTGGCATTCGATTTGAATAGGTCGTATGAACATAAGAATTACAACAGACATTCGACCTATCCTAATCGAACGCCAGAGTTATATATTTATAAATCAGGCCAAACATTTCAATAGGTCCTATCTGCATTTGAGAGGCTTTTTTTGTTCACTTTCTCTTTCAATTATTGCAATGTTATGGTAAACTTTTCAACTATTTTTGCAGTACAACTCATAAGACGATTGTTTTGACCATCGTTCAATGCAAGGAGATAATCATAATACAAATAAACAGCTGGGATATTAACGAAAGAGAGGGAAATCAAAGAGAGCCTCTCTTCTGCAGATTGGACCTTTAGACATGTTTGGCCTGAAATATCTTTTCCATAGGGCAGTGCATACTGCGGTTGCTACGGAAAATTTTTCTAAGTCTTTGACGTTTCGTGGCCTTGTTGTTTACGATTCGGACTTAGAAAAGTTTTAGCAACTTTGGTTGGTTTCTGAGGACGGCATGATCGTGAACTTGGGAGTGAAAATGGACATTAAGGAACATATAAGGAAAAAGGATGATTTTATGCATTGATACGCTAGGGAAACACGATTCAATCAGGTAAGAGTGGTTCATGTAAATTGATTTTCAACTCCAACATGCCAAACATCCACAAAATCCTTGTTTCAGGAATCAAACCAAGTTCAAAAAGAGCTGATGACCTTGGCCATAAGGAAAGGGTTTGCGAAACCCGCATTGAGCAAATTTAATTCGGGAACAAGGCGCCTACAATGGGTCGTTTGGGAAAGTTCTACGCTACTTTTGGATTACCCGCAGACCGTCGGATTACAAGAGTTGAACTGAGCATGTACTGATTGCTCTACAATGATTTTCAATCACTGCGGTGCCGATATTAGAAAAGACAAGGACGCTGGCTGTATCTTTCCCGCAAGACCAATTTGAACCTTCCAGTAATGCCAACTCTGAGCCATTATGTTTGCCGATTAACAAGCACAAGCATCGTCATGCCGAAATCTAAATAAAAGAGAAAAAAAAAACTCCATGATTTATTTTCTAAGGTTTACCAGGAGTTCCTGTTGGGACCGCTGCAGGTGCTCCTTCTTGAATTCCTGCAGGGGTTCTTTCATGGATTCCTCAAGGATTTCCGTCAGCGTTTCCTCCAAGGGTTTTTTTCTGAATTTACACCAGAAGTTCCTTCTTATTCCTTCAAGGAAATTCAACCGGATTTTCTAACGGAATTTTTCTAGAAGTTCCTTACAGGATTCCTCCAAAAGTTCTTCCGAAAGGGTTCCTTCCGGGATTCATTTCTAGATTCGTTCAGGAATTCGTACCGGAATTCTTCCAGGACTTCATACCGGAATTCTTCCAGGAATTCCATCCAAAACTTCTTCAGGAGTTCTTTCTGGAGATTCTTCTGGTATTCATTCTAAGAATAATACATAAGTTCCTGCTGAAATACATTCAGAAATTCCTTCTGGGATTCCTCTAGCAGTTCCGGGATTTCTTCAGGAATTCATTCTGAGATTCTTCCAGGAATTCCTTCGGAGATTCCTCCAGCAATTCTTCCTGGGTTTCTCAAAAAACTAATTCTAGAAGTCTGCTAGGAGTCCTCCGGAAGGAATCCCGGCAGGAATTCCCAGAGGAATCTCGAAAGTAGTGCCGAAAGAAGTTCCTGTAGGAATCCTAGGAGTTCCCGGAAGAATCTTGGACGGAGTTCCTGGTGGAAGCCTGGGAGGAATTCCTTAAGAAATCCCAGAAAGAACTCACTGGAGGAATTTCGGAAGGAATTTCTGGGGAAATCTCGGAAAGGACTTCTCTGAAGGAATTCCGGAAGGAACTTCTGGAGGAATCACGGGAAAAATCCCAGATGGAATTCCTAGAGCAATTCTAAAAGAGACTTCTGGTATAATCTCAAAAAAAAAAAATCCTGGAGGAATCCTTGAAGCAACTATGGGAGGAGCCCGTGGAGGAACTCCTGGAGAAATACTGGAATGAGTTCCTGGAGGAATCCCCATAAATATTTTCTGGATATATCTCAGAAAGAATTCTTGGATGGATCCCAGCACGAACTCTTTGAGGAATCACAGAAGGAACTCCTGAAGGAATAACAAAAGGAACCCAGTAAGAAATTCCTGGACGTATCCTCAAAAGAACTCCTGAAGGAATCTGGAGGAACTGCTGGGCAATTCTTAGAATGAATACCAGAAGAAATTCCAGAAAGAGCTCTGGGAGAAGTTTTGGATGGAACTCCTGGAAGAATTGGCGGAATCCTTTAAGACACTTCTGGAGGAATCCCGTTAGAAATTCCGATTGAATTTCCTGGAAGGAATTAGAAGGAGCTTTTGATGTAATTTCAGAAGAAATCCTTGGAGGAAACCCTGAAGGAACTCCTAGAGGAATCCATGAGGGAGCTCCTGAAGCGGTCTCAACGGGAACTCCTGGTTAACCTTAGAAAACAAATCATGGAGTTTTTTCTCTCTCTTTTATTTAGATTTCGGCATGACGATGTGCTTATTTATCTGCAAACATAATGGCTCAGAGTTGGCATTACTGGAAGGTTCAGATTGGCCTTGCGGGAAAGATACAGCCAGCGTCCTTGTCTTTTCTAATATCGGCACCGTAGTGATTGAAAGTCATTGTGGAGCAATCGTAAATCTTATTCAGTACATGATCAGTAGTTCAACTCTTGTAATCCAACGGTCTGCGAGTAAACCAAAAGTAGCGTAGAACTTTCCTAAACGATCAATTGTAGGCGCCTTGTTCCCGAATTAAATTTGCTCAATGCAGGTTTTGCAAACCCTTTCCTTATGGCCAAGGTCATCAGCTCTTTTTGAACTTCGTTTGATTTCTGAAACGAGGATTTTGTGGATGTTTGGCATGTTGGAGTTGAGAATCAATTTACATGAACCACTCTTACCTGATTGAATCGTGTTTCCCTAGCGTATCAATGCATAAAACCATCCTTTTTCCTTATATGTTCCTTAATGTCCATTTTCACTCCCAAGTTCACGATCATGCCGTCCTCAGAAACCAACCAAAGTTGCTAAAACTTTTCTAAGTCCGAATCGTAAACAACAAGGCCACGAAACGTCAAAGACTTAGAAAAATTTTCCGTAGCAACCGCAGTATGCACTGCCCTATATTGCGGAGATTCCACCTGTTTAGACTCCTGCGCGAAAATTAGTTGCGTGGATTTTTCTTGCGTGGGCCCACAGATATAAAACCAGACCGCGTCCTGGTGAATATTTTACGCTGTGTTGTTAGGTACACATTTGGTGATAGTTTTGCATTGTAAACAAACATTTATAACGCACCTACGCTGAAAATGAGCCTTAGGGCTTGTTCACAAATGTCATAACGCTGGAGGGGGTGGGTGGGTGTCCTTCATGGTGTTACAGCCCGAACAAATAATTTTTCTTCCCATACAAACTGTGCTACGAAGGGGTGGGTGGGTGTCAAAACAGGCCAACTTTGGCGTTATGATATTTGTGAATGAACCCTTATCATTTATTTACGTCGGAATCTATAAATCTTCGCAACGGGCAATATATCTGAGCACAGGAGTTTCTTAGGGTGTGAACCATTTCGCTTTTTCGATTAACTTTTAGTTAAAATTTGACACTTCGATAGTTATTTTGCGTCCGGTTAAAAATAACCCTACTCCCGACCAGGGTTAGTCTAGACAGTTCGATAGTTATTTTTTGTTCGCAATGATTTGGCTGCGTACTGTATTTTGTTCCAAATAACTACTCGTCTGTCACATTTCAAATGGGCCACCCTCGTAGTTATTTTTTAACCATCCGATGAAAAATAACCACCAAAGTGTCAAATTTTAACTAAAAGTTAAACGAATAAGCGAAATGGTTCACACCCTTAAGGATTTTGCCAAAGGTGAACACACCTAAAACAGCAAGTGAACAACGCCGAAACAACCGCACGTCATCTGTCATCAACCCAGTCAGCCAGCCAGTCAAAGAGAAAAAAAATCATTTTCAACACGAAAAGTTTGTGCAACGCTGGAGAATTTTTGAAGAAAAATCAACATTTCGGTGAAAGTTTGCAACAAATGTACGTTATAATTAATGTTCAACTAGCAATGAAAGTGATGTGCATATTTTTTTCATGTTTAAAGTGTTTTCAATCGTAAAAATTGTGAATTTTCGTTCGGCTTTGACATCTTGTGGAGCTGGCGGATGATTTTGCTCGCCGAGGGAGGAGAATCACACTCCCCTTTTTCTAATCAGATTTTTTTTATGCTTTTGTTGCTTTCCATTCCTTTCTTATTTTGTTTATTTGTTTTCTTGTTTTCATAAGATAGCGTTTCGATAGAAGTTTTCAATCTCTTGCGGTTTGTGTAGTTCTTACGTGCAAGTGAAGTGGATGATCGTTTTTGGCCAAGAGCAATATTGGCAGTAGTCGAATCAATGAAACTCGATTGTCCGATTTTATTCTCCTGTTCGGAAAAAGTAAAAAGTGGGTGTTCGTTGTGAAAGGAATTTGTTATTGAGTAAAAACATCCTCAATTTTATTTATTTCGATACACCTAGAAAAACCATCACTGTGAGTAAGTACATTCAGTTTCAACTTTTTTGTATCTTCTTATTTTACTTTGAGCCCAAAGAAAAACGAAATCACTTAATAAATCAACTCAAGCATAATTTTTCAAATCGACGTATCTAACTTTTTCACTGATCTGAGTAAATTCATGGTCAATGTTGACGACCATTTCACTAAAATAGTTTTTAATAGAAAGACTTTTCATAAGTTTTTTTTTCGTGCTTAACATCACCAGGGATATAGCACGCACTAGATAAGAAACAAATCCTACTCATTCCATATCATTTTCACAATGAATTTTGACAAAAATACACATACACCGGGTTGGCTCGAGATACGTCATGCCAGATACGTCGCTTTTGTATGGTGCCAGTTTGGTGTATCTGTTACTTTGGATTTTGGCTAGATACGTCGTTTGGTTTTCTCATATATCAAAACGGTGTATCTATCAGTAAAGTTCTAAACATCAAAATAGTTAGATACGTCGTTTCGAAAAATATGCTTAGTTAAACAAATTAAGCAATAAATCATCAAACAGTGATGTGGATTCTTCAATTTGCTTTTCTTTATGAATCATGCATGCAGCAGTAAACCCGGATTTGTTTACATTCTCGAGTTACGTCGGATTGAAAAGTTATGCTTGAACTAGTGATTGAAAGCACAGACTGGGAGGAACCAATCGTGTAACCCAGTCGACTCATATAAACAAACAGGCGAACGTGTTGTGTGTGTAGGTAGCATCGGAACGTTTCGTTACTGAAATATGAACCAAACAACAAACCAATCCTCAATTTTGAACGGTAATTGGAACGTCGTCCTCCAATGGCAATTTATTTGTGTGGTAGCTTCTTTTCCCAACAAATACATTACGCGAATTGAAATTTCTTAAATAAATGTATGAGAAAATGCATTTAAGTAGCGCAGATAGGCATAGGCGCCAGAGGATGCGTTAAGATAACAGAATCAAGGATGGAAATCTACCCAAGTAACCATTAAGCCGTAAAAATAGCATTAAGTCAGCTCTATAGTCGAATATACAACATGATTAACAGAGCTAATAGGTTCTATATCCTCCAATAGAGCTGCTCAAAAGCCACTTTTGGCGTATTATTCGGCTGATATACGGCCTACTCCAACCCACAACCCACCGTACCGAGTCTCTGAGAAAAAGAGTTGTCAAAAGTGGGTTAAAGAAGAAAGAAAAAATAATAAAATGATTTGTTTATCTTTTTTTTTCTGGCATCTGATGCTTCTGTCGATTTTTTTTGCTGCTCTATCCAGATTCCCGTCGATGTCCTCAAGGTTCTCTTAAGCCGATTCACATCATGCTTCCCATCTGCTCCACCAACGCATCATGGATTTCGCTTCTTTTAACCCGTATTAAAAGCAGACGAATCTTCAACATCATGATGTTCTAATCTGATGCATCAGATTCCGTTCAGTAGTATCGGCCGAGGAAACAGTTTCATAAGAAACCAAGTGAGGAACTGGTGGAATCCGAGATATCACCATCGTTGTTTTGTCCGGAGACAAACATGATTATGTCCTAGTGAGGTTTGCGGGTTTGAGATAGAGGAGGTGAATCCGTAGCATGCAGAGGAGAAATTTGAGCTATATTTCGTATTTTAACGGATAGACAAACATTTAGGAATCACTTTTCATAGACAAACATTTAGGAATCTCTTTTCATAATCTTCAAATCTAAATCTTTCTGGCAACTTTCGTGATCTAACTGATCTTCTGAGGAAAATTGAATCATTTGATCCACTTCGATTTCGCCTAACATCGATTTGAACCTTCCTGGGTGGCGATTCACCTACTGATTCGCTACGCCTACGCTTAGTAGTTATTGATCCTGGTAATCGTACAGGTATCTTAGAAATATTTGTTTTTACAAATGAACTTGGATATCTTATCTGGTTTACATGTACATTTTTGATACTTCCATTCTCCACCAACTTAATTTTGTACAAAAACTTACCGATTCTTTCTAAAATGATCGCTGGAATCCACCTAACTAACTCTTTAAAATGGTTTCGGTACATAACCTTTTCCCCTTTTTTAAATTGTTGGTTGGAGTTACAATTTTGGTTTTTTACAATCTTCTTCTTTTCTTCAAATACAATTTTTGAATTTTTAGTTTCATCAAAAGTTACTGTCTTACGACTAATCCCGTTTCCCAACGTCTCATTCGAATGTGCCTTCGGGTTGACGGTTGTCAACAACGTTCTTGGCTTGAACCTGAAGAGCATCTCACTGGGCGATTTCTCTGTAACGGTAGAAGGGGTACTGTTATACCACGCTAGAATATCATTAAGCTTTCTAGACAACGTATCTCTCTTATCCTGTTTTTCCAACAATCTTTTCTTTAAAAAGGTTTTCACCGTCTGAACACCTCGTTCAGCGGCACCATTTGATTGTGGGTGATACACAGGAGATTTGGTTACCCTGACATTTCGCGATTCCCAATATCGCACAAACTCAAGAGAACTAAACGGAGGTCCATTATCGGACACGATTTGCTCTGGCAATCCAACAAATTTGAAAAAATCTTCTAACCGTTCATTAACCTGTTCTGCGTTCGTTCTGTTCATCACCTTTGCTTCAATGAATTTCGTGAATGAATCAATTACCAACAACACTATTTTGCCTTCAAATTCGAAAAAGTCAATATGAATTCTCTCCATTGGACGTGTACAAACTGACCACTTAGATGTCACTTTCTCTTTGGGAACGTTTCTTCTCTGATCACAAACTTCGCATCGTTTGAAATGATCTTCAATATCCTGCTGCATACCTTTCCACCAAAATAATCCTCTTCCTAACATCTTTCCTCTAACTATACCGTCATGGTTGGTGTGTAGCATTCTAAGTACAATATTCTGCAACTTAGCAGGGATCACTAATCGATCACCATAGAACAAGCAATTATCTTGGCAACTCAGGGAATTTCGCAAATTATAGTAGTACTTTAACCGATCTGGGATTACACGAGGCCATCTGAACAAAACAAAGTCATACACCTGAGACAGAATGTCATCTTTTGTTGTAAATTCCGCTACATCACAAGTTTTTAACGGTAATTCTGGACATTGTTCCAACCGATTAATGGACAATTCCTCAATATCTGTGCCACCTGGCACAGGTAATCTGGACAATGCATCTGCATGTGCCAAATTCCTACTTGGCCTATACCCCCACTCGTAATCGTACATTGACAAAATTACTGCCCAACGTTGAAGCCTAGATGCTGATATCACTGAAGTTCCTTTTCGAGGGTGGTAGATTTCCTTTAACGCTTCACAGTCTGAAACGAGCTTAAAGCGATGTCCATAAATGTATTTTTGTAATTGCGTTGTGTTTTCCCCTACTTTTCACTCGCGGTTGTAACGTTGAAACGGCCTACTTTTCTTCACTAAAACAAAAGTGCCGAAAAGTACTACTTTTTGGCACTCTTAAGAGTGCTGAAAAGTAGCACTTTTCGGCACCTTTGCCAGAACCCACTTTTCGATAACTTTCGAGGCTACCGTAGACACAGCTGCTACTTCTACATCCTCTAATGAGCTCGAATCTGAATCAGGACTATCCAGATTCAGATTAAGACTGCAGATCAGGCGTAGAAGCAACAGCTGAAGCTACTTTTGCTCTTGCCCATGGTGCGGTTGCGGTACGACGACGACGACGGGAGTTTGCAAATTTCTGACACCTACCCTATCATAGCCTACCTGATCAAACAAAAGCACCACGCTGACGCGCATGAATGCTGCCACGTGGTTCGTATTGATACATGTACGTGTAGCAAGATTATACTGGATGGGTATTTTTTTGCAATTACAAAAAACTTTGTATGCAACTCGTTGCAAAACTCGATTTTTTCAGCACTCGTCGTATTTATCCAACTCGGCAAGCCTCGTTGGATAAATGTACGACTCGTGCTGAAAAAATCATCATTTTGCAACTTGTTGCATAAATAACTATTGTGGAAACGCTTTACGGCAAATATGATAGCCAATGCTTCCCTATGCAGCTGCGAATAATTTTTCTCTGCAGGCGATAATGTACACGAGGCAAAAATTACAGGTTTCTCTTCCCCATCTACAATGTGAGATAACACAGCGCCTACGCCATAAGGGCTGGCATCCGCTGCAACCACGATTGGTTTATTAGGATCGTAGAGTTGCAACAAATTATTCTTCATAATTAACTCCTTACTCCTCGCAAAACACTCTTCACAATCTCCATCCCAATTGAACGCTACATCTTTACGAAGTAATCTGTACAGAACTCTCAACTCTGAAGAAATGTTCGGAATGAACTTGGAATAGTAATTCAACAGACCCAGATACGACTGTAATTCTTGGATATTCTTCGGAGCTGGTGCATTAACAATTGCAGTTACTTTGGACTGATTAGGACGAATTCCGTCCTGGCTAACGGTATGACCCAGGTAATCTACTGATGTCACAAAGAACTTGCTCTTTTCGGTATTAATCTTCACGTTAAATCTACTCAATCTCTCTAACACTCTGTCCAAAATCTGCTTACACTCTTCTAACGTTCTTGCTCCTATCAACGCGTCATCCAAATACGTTACACATCCCTCAATGTCTCCTAAAATCTGGTCCATGATGCTTTGAAAGATCGATGGAGCAGTTGCCACGCCGAAGGGCAAACGAACATACTGAAAAAGTCCTATGTGTGTATTAATCGTTAGGTATTGTTGTGAGTTCTCCGACACTTTTAACTGCTGATACGCACCTCGTAGGTCGATCACGCAAAAGAAGTTACAATTTGCTAGTTTGGCAAAAATGTCGTCGATTCTCGGTAACGGGTAATGTTCCGATCGCAAATGAGGGTTTATGGTCACCTTGCAGTCAATGCACAGTCTCAAGCTGCCATTGGACTTGGGTACAACAACTATGGGAGAAGCCCACCTACTGAACGCGACTTTCTTCAAAATATTCTCCTCACACAATCTGTTCAACTCAGCTTCAATAGCCGGTCGTTGCTGATAAGGGGGTGAATAAGCAACGTGAAAAATCGGAGTTACATTATCTTCCATGATAATCTCCGCTTCAAAATCGCGAATTGGAGTGTTATCGTTACAAATCACATTGGGGTATTTCAATCGAATCGAATCTAAGAGGGTATTTTCAACACGGTTCATACTCACGATACTTTCCTTGAACTTACTCCTCCATCCTGGCCAGAGGACGTCCATCCACGTGCGCCCCAGAAGAGGTCTGAAGCCCTTGTTGCTTTCGATCACCACCAGCGCGAGTCTCTCGCTCGGACCACGCTGTCTTCTGGACACATCTGCACTAAATCCTCCGATCACCTTGATATTTTGTCCCGTCACAGTTGAAAAATCATCGTTTACACTGAACAACGGTCGGTTCGAGAACCACTTTCGATACAAATTGTCGCTGATCACTGTTGCACATGCCCCACTGTCTATTTCAAATTCTACCGGACGGTTGTCCACAAATAACGTTTCCGTTGCTTCTTTGCTACGCACTAATAGAGCATCGTTCTTCACCGAATTCAGCTGCATCCGAAGGTTAGCGATTTCTGCCGCCAAATCTTCACCAGCACCAACCGTTCCTACGGTTTGGTTCTTCCTCGAATCCTGGCTACCACTACGATTCTGCCTTGCACTTCTCGAATAACACACATTTGCTCCATGACCTTGCTTACCACACGCGAAACACTTCCAGTTTCTTGCTGGACACTTCCCTGATACATGATCTCTACCGCATTTTTCACACACTTTGCGCCGGCCATATTGATTCTTCTGACCGCCATTGCTGTTTCCGAACTTCGAACGACTTTTGCTACGACCCCGATTTTGCTTACCGGATCGCACCACGTGCGCGCCGAACACGTTTTCCCGCACTTTATTATCTTTTTCGGCTAATTCCCAGTTTAGCGCTTCATCTACTGCCTTGTCGAAGGTTAGATTTTTCTGCTTGAGCAGGTGAGTGCGAAGCCTGCTGTCATAGATTCCGAACACGAATCGATCTCGGAGCGCTTCCGTCAAAAAATCACCGAATTCACATTTCTCCGCGAGAGCTTTCAATTCGACCACGTATTCCGACACTACCTGACCCGCATTTTGGTCTGCTTGATGGAACCTATACCGTTCTGATACCTTATTCACATCCGGCCGGAAATGTTTCTTCAGCGCTGCCACTAACTCCGCGTATGTTTTGGTACTTGGATTCACCGGTTGCAATAATTTCTTGAGAATGGCGTACGTGTCCATTCCAAGATGCGTCAAAAGGAACGCCACTTTTCTATTTTCCGGAATGTCGTGCAGAAGAAAATGCTGAAGCATTCTTTCTTCATAGACTTCAAAGTCATCACCCGCGACGTAGTTATCAAACGAACCGAAATTCATCGCGACCTTTACGTTACCGGACGATCCACCCATCACGTATTTGGGCTGTTCTTCTTCGGCCATCATGGCGAGCTGCACTGAACAAACGATAGTAAAAAAATCTTCGTTACGCGACACGTGCTCTTCAAAACTGGATACGCTTTTTGTATCGACTCTCCCCGGCTGCTGATTCAATTGATCACGCGCACTGGACAAACGGTAGCACTTAACCTCACTCCGTTACTATACGAGCCACGCGGTCTTCACTGTTCAGGTACACTTTTGATCGTCTCGTCACTGCTTTTTTCCACTTAACCTCGTCGCCAACTTTTATTGTGTTCGGGGATTTCGGAGGTTAGGTTTCACTGGCACACGCGGTATACGTTTTAACGTTTTATTCTTACACGCTATACTTACAACTGTTCGCTCGAAGAGCAATAGATAAAAGAGGCCTTCACAATGCCGAGGCTCCCTATTTATATGATTTCAGTAGGGTTGCCTGATTGGGTCTAATCTAGATCTCAAGGCGGAAATGAGTTACCGCTCAGTTATAGTCTAGATCATTATAACTAGATTACCATATCTAGATACACAACAAGTTCCAGATAAATAATAGCTTTTAGGGAAACAGTTGATTAAATGCGGTGTTACTTGCTAATAACTTCTGTTTTCTAACCTTTTCGCTGAACTTCATTCACATTCAATATTGCCCCACAGTTTTGTTTTGGTTGCAATCAGTTTTGATTGACACGATTGTCAGGCAGTTTAAGCCGTTCAACAACACTGACAGCCCTCTTATTCGGCTTGATGGCACAGGGTTAACAAGCACTACAAGTTAGCGTTATATACCGATATACGACCTATATTAGGGCTTACGATTGACAGGGCCTGTAAGCATTTGGAAACCGCTTACAGAGCTTGTTGGCACTGGAATACTGGTCAACGGCCTATATAACGCTTATAACAGTGCTTAATGGTTACCTGGGTAGTGATCATGATAAGATCCTGAATGTGTCGCGGTTGATTCGCGAGGCATATGCGGCCATGATGCGATCGTTATCATGGAGTCGAAATGATAAATACTGATAATCATTCACTTTTTGTGCATTCTTGTTACTCCAATATCAAGATATGCCAATGAATGTATTGATTTCAATCATGAATTATGTACTGAAACAATTTCTGTCAATTTGTAATATCTTGCGTTGTCTGCTTCCTTGACCTAATGAAAAGTTTGTAACTATAGACTAACGTTAAACTGAATAAATTACTAATAGAAATATTAGCTGCGTAATGTCCTAATAGCTGAGTCGACACTAAACTTTTCCGATCGATTTCTCCTGGATTTTTTACGGAATTATACAGAATTTCTATAGATTTCTCTCGGGATTCCTATTGAAGAAGTTATTCCTGGGATTTCTCCTGAAGTTCCTCCAAGGGTTTTAAGGAGTTTTTCACTAATTTTCTGTAGGAATTTCTTCCGAAATTTCATCTGTGATTTCTTAAAGAAATTCTCGATAGCTTTTTTCTAGAATTTTTCCTTGGATTTCTACAGAAGTTTCAGCTGGTATATTTCCCATAGGTTCTTGTGGGATTTCTTTTGAGATTTCTCTCCAAGTTTTTCAGGGAATTCTCTCAGTAGATTCCTTCCGGTCTTGATCCTGGGATGCTTTCAGAGTTTTTCAGAATTTATGCTGGACTTTCTCCTAACATTTTTTGGAGAGTTTTCTGTGACTTCGGAAGGAGCTACTGCTGGTATTTCTCATGGAGTTCGACCCGTGATTTATTCTTGAATATTTTTAAAGGCTTTTCCTTGTAGGTAGTTGATTATCTAATGCCTTGCAAAGATCAACCTGAGATCATTTTCTTACAGATTTTCTCGGTATTATTTCCAGAGCTCTTCCCGGAATGTCCAGATTTCTTTGAAGATTGCTCCCGGAGTTCTAACAGGATTTTTTTTTTCAGAGTCTTTCTCAGAATGTCTCCTGTGACAATTAACAAGATTTCTTGTAAGGAAGTTCGGAGAAATATCTGAAGAAATCTCCGTAAAGACTTATTGAAGAATTCTCGAGAGGAACTTCCAAAGAAATCCTGAGAGAAACTGGTACATCTCGAAAAGAACAGTTCTGTGACTAATCCCAGGAGGAAATATAAGGGAAATTTATGGAGGAACTATTAACCTTCCGTAAGTAGCGCGATTAGCCACCACCGCCAGCACCACGATAATGCTGAACACAAAAAGCGAGATTTTTTCAACGCGTTGTACAAAATACAACAGCACGATCTTTTTTTTTTAACGTGTATTTTAACTTAAATGTTAATTCTACACTTAACAGCACAATCGCTTGAGGGTTAAAATCTCAAAAAAAAAATCTGAAAATTGTCTATAGAAGAAATCCGTGGAAAAACTTCTGTAAAATTCCCGAGAGAAACTGTTGAAGAACTGTCTCAAAGAGAACTTCCTGGAAGAACGTTGGCAAAATATTGGAAAGATCTGCGGGAAGAATACAGCTAGAAACTCTGGTACAACGTCCGGGGAGTACATACTCTAGCAGAGACTCCGTGAAAAACTTCTAAAACCTGAAATCGTTGAATATTGTTTGTTGAGCTATTTCTAGAACCTCGAATTTCGAAATCTCAACATTACTACACCACCACAGAGTACAATCATCTAAGTTCTTATTCAAATGGAATTTAACGGTCATATAGTCTGTGGAATTACTGATCGAACTCCTAAATGTTTTTTTCTTGTTTTTTTTTGAATGTTTGGATGTCATTGTAGTTGGAAATGCCAAAGAAGATTCTTACAATTAACCCAAAAGAACTCTGGGGAAAATTTAGAAATATTTCTTAACCCTTCAGCGCGCACGCTGTTGTAAAAAGTACAACACTGCCAAAAAACCTCGCTCGTTGTATACAGGGCGAGCGCGGTGCAGTTTCAGCTGCTTGATGGCGCGCGTCCTGGAAGGTTAACATAAATTTGTATTATATTCGAAATAGTTTTGTCAAACAGTTCTTGAAAGAATTTAACCGTGAAGAATAGTGAAATCTATTGAATAACAAATCTTGCGCATTTTTCCTTAAAATTCTTAACTTTAATTTTGAGGATATTTGGTATAGTGTTTGAGAAGTATCGAAATTCTATGGAATTTGGGCCAATTTTTGAATTAACATTTAACAATTTCTCCTGGAAAAACCTGGAAAACTCAGGGGATTTTATTTTGTCTTATGAGTAGACACCTTGATTGAGAGACTGGTGCCGATATCGATGTTTTAAGCCTTAACTCGCAACATAAAAATATCTGCGTGGATGATGATTATAAAAACAATGAATACTGTTTATGGTATTCGCGAATGTTACAATGACTTTGAAAAATCCACTGTTTTATTCCTTGCTAAGTATCTAAGTAACTGCGATCAGTTGTTAGATCTACTGTGACAATCTAAAGCATTTTGATCAGTGGTCGGTTGCTCTAACGACCGAACTCGATTCGCTAATCGGGGCGCAGTCGTGACCCAACCAGCGAATCCAGACTGTATCCGTAATTTTTGCGTAAGCAAATACTACTACATTCTAAAATTACTTTAATTTCTGCTCATCCAATCACCACTGTCTGTAATAAAAGAGTCGATACTGATTGTTTTTTTAGAATACTTAGAAGCCCTTAGGTCACGGGGATGGTGTACTTTACATTGCTCCAGAAATTGAAAGAACAGCTAATCTTTAATGTTTTTCAAGCTTCTTTTGAAAGGTTACATTAGTTTATGGCCACCAGACTAGTGACGCATAGGCAACTCTGGGTCTCGCCGGTGTAGCTGCCGGCTTAAAATAGCGTGAGAGCACTAGTATCATCTTCTAATACTAAATGATCGAAAAATTCGACCGTTTTGTATCAGTAGTTGATACTTACACTTTCACGCCGTAAATTTGAGAGTTAGATTATGTCGGTTCCGGTGAAAATTGTAGGAAAAACACAAATATACAAGTTTGCAGAACATCACATTTTGATATGAGGCTTCATATTTACCACGGATTAATATGACAATATCATCAGCGAAGCCAAGTATTTCGAAGTCCTCTGTTTCCAGTTTTTTTGAGAAGATCATCAACTATCAAAGACAACAATGGAGTGACAGCACGCATCCTTGAGGGCACCCTTTCACTGCTGTAACACTAATGGATGAGCTGCCAAGGTTTCACGATATCTCTCTTTTTGATAACATTTTCCCATTTCTATCAACAATACATCCGTCAGAGCCACGTCTTGACATAAAGTTCTTCATTAAAGTATAAGATGTGTTATCAAACGCTCCTTCAATGTCAAGAAACGCAGCAAGTGAAATCTCTTTTCCTTCAAAAGATGTTTTCTAGTTTTGTAATCAGCTTATGAAGTGATGTTACAGAAGATTTGCCCTCTTGATATGCAAATTAATTTTTGCCTAAAGAGCTTTTTATTAAATATGACGATCTAATGTGTCCGTCTAGTTTTTTTTATGGACTCATGCTGCCGTGAATCGCATATCAGTCCCATCTTTGCTGGATTTCCTATGCAAATGGGACAGATATGCGATTGACGGCAGCATGGGTCTGAAGGATTTTGGTGATGATTTATCTTATTTGCCTTTGGGATAAAAGAGGCTTACACTTTTCCCCAAGTTGTAGGGATATATTTTGATCCGACAAGCTTCAAACGAATCAGTCTAATCAGCTTCGCCGGAAAACCATGTTCGATCATGATCTATGGAGGGGATGAGCCAAAGTCTACGCTCCATACAAATTTTAATAATTTTGTATGGAGAAAAGTCTACGAGAGGAGAGGGGGTGGTCTGAAATAGGCAAAATTTGGTCTACGTGTGTTATGAACAGCCCCTAAACGACAAAGTAGACTCATCAATCGACCCTAGCTTGTTAAACAGAATTCCGGAAAAAAAAATGTACGCTGAATTGAGAAGTGCTATTTATCTGTAATTCGCGCACTCCAGTCTGTGTAATGTTTTTGTTAAGAGGGCAAATGAGACCATCCGACCAACCAGCAGGCAATTCTTCCTCCTCCTATATATTCAATATGTGCATGGCATGAGAAACTCTGCCGGGAGTTTATCCTTCGCAACAGCGTTGGAGGTTCCACGTTGTCGATTCAAATTCTGTCTGCAGCTCTCCCATTTCCACCGTTCAACAATTCCTCAAAGTGCTATCTCCACACCTGACAGACACCATTCTTTCATCTGTTAGCAAGATTCCTTGGACATAACAGGAGAATGCGCTGTTTTTCTCCGTATGCCATTGACAGTTTCATAAAACCTCCGCATATCATTCTGCTCCATAGGGTAGGGCGGGGCAAGATGAGCACCCTAAGGATCACGTTGGGTTTATTGAAAGTGAACACAATTTTTCAAGGTACCTCTCAGTAGTTCTTATCAGTAGTTCTATATCATGTTTTCTACCACCCATAAACATGACAGGGATCAAAATTCACAATAAGGATGATTTATTTGACTAAACAAAAAAGATGTTTTATGGTCAATTCAAACATGCTGCGGGGCAGGACGAGCACCCCTGCGGGGCAAGAAGAGCACTTCATTAAAAACCTAATATTTTAACTATAAATTGGTTATACAGTGATTGATATAGCAAATCTTTATAGCTATGGTATCACGTTCCCAAATCATCAGTTTCTTTTTAGATTAGTAAAAAAAATGCGGTTTTATAATACTTTATATGAAATGATCCGAAAAACAATAAACGATTATTAAGTGGCTTATTTTTAGAAATTTACGTAATCAAATAGTTACAGAGGATACGGAAACCTAAATTTGACACTTTTGAGTGGATTATAATAATTTCAAAATATTTTCTATACTCTTATCAGGGATGCTCATCTTGCCCCAATATAGAGAAATAACTAAAATTGAATAAATTTTAATGTTTGTTGTTCGAAAATATTTTCTAATATAATTTAAAATTCTTTGCAGTATGCTAGTAATGTTGGCTGATAACCAAAATTATGGTAAAAATTTGATTCTGACGTAAAAACCTTATTTTATTTTAATGATTTCTTATAAGAAAATGCTAAAAATTCTTGCTATTGACTAATTTGACGATATTTTTCAATTCGTTCATTAAGAAGTACCTTTTTTCAGGTTTACAAACAGGATGAACTTTATTCTAACGGATTATGATGTTGTTCGGACAAAATTCATCATAAAAGTAGTAAAACGGAGGGGTGCTCATCTTGCCCCGGGTGGCCATCTTGCCCCGTCCTACCCTACTTTTCTTGCACCTGAGCAATCACATTTTCGCTATGGTCATTTTTCTTTCTGTGGTGGATTCGTTTTTCGGCTGCTCAATAAATAGGTTTACTAAACGTTTATTCTGAAGATCTTAAGGTTTCGATTCAACATACTTTCCGAAACATGTATAACAGTAATAAAATTTTATAGTAAAAGCTTACAGGTGAGAGCTGTCAACATATTATGAATTTAGTAAATGCTGCAAAACATCTCCATAAGTTTAAGGACAAACGTCTTGAAATCCCGGTTCAACAGTGCATCAAAACTTCAGACGCACAAATCTCAAGAAGCAAGCTTCAAACAACAATGCATTTTATTATTCTGTTCTTGCTCACTTGTAATAAGCTTAAAACAAGAAGCTCAGGTGCGCTGGTTTTGTTTACGAAGAGATTTGTGCCCTCAAAATCGTGAGTAGGTGCCAAAGTCGGCCATTGTGGCGGCCATATTGGGATTCTAACAAGTCTGTCCTTAAGGGGTATTTTTGGAAATTACCTTGGGACACTCCTTAGTGAGAAGAGCTAAGAAAATAATGAAGAATTCTAGGGTAAGGCTGGCGCTTTTGGTGGGGGCCAACTAGGCCAACCGAACGCTACAACTGTGGCCGCAAGTATCTATGATTAAATAATTAATTCTATGCTCTTTTTAATTTAGAAGTCAAATTTCAGTTCAATATGTTTTAGAAAACAAAGCTGCCGGAAATAGCTTAAGTAGGTAATTCTGTTTAAAAAAATCATCTTTTCGCACAGCCCCTTTATTTCTGTCGATCTGGACCTGCCCATGATTGCGGCGCAGCACATAGTAGTAATGTTATCTAAAAACAAACGATTCGTTTCGTTCGCGGTTTCGCTTGCATCTGGTTGATCCGAATCAGCAGTATTTAACACTGGATCTCTTTCTTCTTCATTCCAAAATTAGGCCATTATGAAAGGATTTTCAACGCGACTGGTTGAAAAAATTTTCGTCTAAAGCCAGAATCGTATGAAAGCGTAGAACGTCGTCATCGTTCGAATTGATCACAACCGATTGTGTGAAAGGTAATCTAGCAGCGTTCGACTCCCCATTCGTTCGTTCATGATTGATGAAAGAGCATTGCTGCTATCAGCTGCCGAGACGACGACCGTGGAAAATAGGAGTAAAAAATCTCATTTATGAGTCACTGATGCGTACGCGATTATCAGTGCCAGAGGAGGAAGCAACGTGAAAATGTCGTCGGCGAGCAGAGAAAACGTCGACTTGGAGTGCTTCTTGGTCACGAAGCACTCGTGGAAGGGCAAATACAAGCGGATTTTCTCCATCGGTTCCTGCGGAATTTCGACCTACAATCCGGAGAAGTTCGACCTTACCAATCGATGGCAGTACAACGAGATAGTCAGCGTGTTGCCAAACAAGTCTGGAAATGTAATATAGTTTGCTAATACTGTTTATTTGTAATCTAAAGTTTATTTTTTCTTCGTGATTTTAGACTTCCAATGAGTTTGTGTTAAATTTGCGAAAGGATAAAAAGGTTGACACAGTAAGGCTTTCATCAGAGTATCGAAATGAAATTCTTACCTCACTGCTGAAGTTCTACAAGGATTTTTCGGAGAAGCCAAAGCATATTCTGGTAAGTTTCAATTTTAACTAATCGTTCAACTAGAATTTTCGTTCTGAAGGATTTCACACCAACTCGTTTATAATATTGGGAGGAAGTAGTGTCTTCTCAGAATAATTTGGTTAAACTACTGGCAAGGTAGCGGGCAGGGGCGCTTCATTCACAAAATTTATGCCTCTGAAATTGGTAATTTCTGATACTTTACAAACCTCTCAGCATGGTTTTACTAAAAGCTTTAACCCTTTCTTTCCCACAAGGTTTTTTGATATTTAAAAATAGATAAAATGGTTTTTAAACAAATCACCAGAACAAAAGATGAATAGTTGTACTCCAAAATATCGTTAGAAATGAAAAAAAAAATGATTTTTGGGGTGGATCACCTGTGATCCATTGGGAAGATGGATGCACTGAAGGCACATATATAATTTTTTTTTTTTTTTTTTAATTTATCTCGAGATTCTTATCTAGCCCTTCTGTAAAACTTAATGAAATTTGTGGGACTTCTTGCAGTTATCATAAGTAGTTAGGTATTCGAACATGGTTCGCTTCGAATCAATAGCTTCTCTCCTCGTACCATATAAACCCTCCAGGATTAATCTGCGACTTAATACCGGCGCTAAATAGATTACCTTATATGAAATAATGACATTTTTACATGAAACACTATTAATAATGGCAAATGCCTTGAATGTAAACAAACATGCTAAGAGCATCGCCACGGGCGTCCCTATCTGGGTCCCTATCCCTATTTCCGGGCCCTGAATAGGGACCCATGTTCACACCGGTGGTATCTAAACGGGAATGAAAAATAAGGACGCGACATGGGATTAGCGATGGGTTTCCACATTTGGGGACCCACTCAAATCTTGCACTGAGTTGCTATTCCGATGGTTTGTGTGACGTCGCTTTCCTTATTTATATTTTGCGGTGAAGTGAGCTGAGCAGTGGTATGGAAAATGAACAGCAGTGGATCAATAAAGCATAAGGTGAATATTTATGCACTTTGTCTTACGTGACTATATATGTTTTCCAGAACCCTATCACAAACAAACAGACGCAACACTAATAATTCTCACGTACACCAATTCAACGGCTTATTTAACCCTTTCTTTCCCACAAGGTGTTTTGACATTTAAAAATAGATAAAATGGTTTCTTAACAAATCACCAGAACAAAAGATGTATAGTTTTACTCCAAAATATCGTTAGAAATGGAAAAATTGATTTTTGGGGTGAATCACCTGTGATCCATTGGGAAGATGGATGCACTGAAGGCACATATATAAATTTTGTTTTTTTTTTGTATATGTTTTTTTTTTATAAATCATCTATTACACCTTTAATTTAACTCGAGATTCTTATCTAGCCCTTCTGTAAAACTTAATGAAACTTGTGGGACTTCTTGCAGTTATCATAAGTAGTTAGGTATTCGGACATGGTTCGCTTCGAATCTATGGCTTCTCTCATCGTACCATATAAACCCTCCTGGATTAATCTGCGACTTATTGCCGGCGCTAAATAGATTACATTATAATTATATGAAATAATGACATTTTTACATAAAACACTAATAATAATGGCAAATGTCTTGGATGTAAACAAACATGCTAACAAAGAACAGGTTAGATCAAGAAGGATCTTGTTGTCAAGAACTTGTTCATGAAACGGTATTTGATTGTGCTAATATGCATACTGTAGGGCATGCTGGTATTTTTTTTCCGTTGAAAATAATGTTCATGTTTCGGAATATTGAATATTCAAATATTGTTTGAATTAAAATAGGAAAAATACCGACTTTTGCTGAATCATTTAGCTCTAGAACAAAAACGAGCAGAGAAATTTCCACCAAACTTGGCATAATAGTTCATTAAACGTATACAAACATCTGACGAAAAAATGGAAATGATCTAACTTATCCTGTATTTGTACGAACAGTGCAAAGTAGTGGATCACCTGTGCTAAAATTTAATAGTTGGCCAACTGCCCATCTGTGGCGCTCGCAGCGTTTTTGTTCAAGTTTTACATTCGCTCACTATTGTCACCTAGTTTATGACTGGCCACTCTATTGGCCAAACTCAGTCCTTTTAGATTGGGTGAATATGTTTCCGCGACTATGATTTTGAATAGCAAACGTATCACTTGAAAGAAATTGCTATTAAAATCATCGTCATATAAACATAATCCCCAATGGCAAACATGCTATTTCACAAAACGCTCAGTAGGTGCCGGTAGTGAGCGAACGTCAAACAGGAGCAAAAATTATGTGAGCGCCGTCTGCGAACAATTTGCAAACTACAGAATATTTGATTTAAATATTCTTTAAAAAATAAAACGATAAGAAATTACTAGAGGGAGACTGGAGACGTCTGCTTGTCTGTGACGAAACGTTAGAAGTGTTGCGTGCGTTTGTCTGTGACCCTTTATGCCTTTGTGATTTTATGCAGGATCCATCAAAAGCCATAAGGACATATTTAATTTGATTCAGTTAGTACTACGTCCGATAAAAAGTAAGGACCACGTTTAGCAACGCACGGTGGAGCATCAATATGTTTTTCAAGGCCTCAAACCCAAAATAGAAACCACTGGTGGGAAGGTGGGGTGCTATCCTAAAATAGCACCCGACAAGGAGTGGTATAATAAGGATAGCGATGAGGACTCCCGTGGCGATGCTCTAACAAGGAACAGGTTGGATCAGGAAGGATAAAAATGTCGTTATGTTCCCAATGGATCACTGATGATCCACATGTTTGTTCATAAAATTAATGTTTTATCGTCAACTTGTTCATGAAACGGTTTTTTATTGTGCTAATATACATACTGTAGGGCATGCTAGTATTTTTTTCCGTTGAAAATAATGTTGATGTTTCGGAATATTGAATATTCAAATATTGCTTGAATTAAAATTGTTTTGGTGGCGGATTGTATACACTTGGACCGACTACTTTTCGAACGCGAGAGAAATAATCTACACCGATTAACTTCGAAATAAACGTTTTATTAACTCAAATTACAATGGTTGTATTTTTCTTCCCGACCGCGTGTGTTCAATTCGCGAACGCAATGGAACTGAGTGATGAAACAAAAAAGCAAAAACAAAACGGATAAAATACCCATAGTAAAAAAGATGTGCGCGTAAGCGCGGGGGGTCCACTGATACCCGAACATCCTCCCCGCCCTGAGGCCGCTGGGCTCAAGCAGATGGTAGAATGCATAGCTTGTGGATTGGTCGTTGGTATAGAGCTTGTCCTCGTCGCAAAGTCACTGTCCGTACTATGCCTGTCGGATCGGCATGTACCTGCACCACCCTGGCCAGCTCCCATTGGGCAGGCGGAGCATTGTCATTTTTTACCAATACTAGCTGATCCACTTGAACGTTTGGCTTGGTAGTTCGCCACTTGGCCCGTGGCTGGAGACTCGAAAGATACTCGTCCTTCCAACGATTCCATATGATGGCTGTCTTCTGCTGTATTTGCTGCCACTGTTCCAACCGGTTGGCTGGTACTTTCTTCAAATCTGGTTCTGGAATGAGGTTCACTGGCTGCCCGATCAAAAAATGACCCGGCGTCAGAGCTTCACAACTGTCCGGATCGGTCGACAAAGCACAGATGGGCCTGGAATTTAGGCACGCTTCAGTTTGGCAGAGAATTGTCGACAAGTCCTCAAATGTCAACGCTTCGGTTCCGAGTTCTGCCACTAGATGCCACTTCGCACTTTTTACGGCGGCTTCCCATATACCGCCCATATGGGGCGCGGACGGCGGGATAAACGTCCACTTGATCCCGATGTTCGACAGAAACCGACTTGCTTCCTTATCGTGGGCACGCACTTGCTCAAGAAGTTCTTGCAGTGTGCGGTCAGCGCCAATGAAATTGGTCCCATTGTCTGACCAAATCTCAGTTGGGTATCCACGCCGAGATATAAAACGCTTTAACGTACCGAGAAATGTGTTGGTAGTCATGTCGCCTGCTGCTTCAAGATGTACGGCACGCGTGGATAGGCACACGTACACCGCTATGTAGCCCTTTGTCACCTTGACTCCTCGGATGCACGTCGCCTTGATCTTCAATGGACCGGCGTAATCCACGCCGACAAAGCAGAATGGTCGCGTCGCTAGCACCCTTGCTGGCGGGAGGCTACCCATGAGCTGGCTTGCCAATCGTCCCTTCAACCGAACACATCTAGTACAGTCCTGAACAATCTTGCGAACGACCTTTTGGCATCCGATAATCCAATACTGCTGGTTGATACTCGCCGTCAGAAGTGCAGGCCCTGCGTGAAGGTTACGCAGGTGTAACTCACGCACCAATAACGTTGTCGCTTGATGATTCCATGGTAAGATGATCGGATGTTTGACTTCGTCCAGTAGTGCTGAGTTCTGGAGCCTTCCTCCTACACGAATTATCCCCTGGTTGTCCAAAAACGGGTAAAGCGAAGATAGAACACACTTGGATCGCAATGGTTCACCCTTCCGAAGTTGTTCCAATTCTTCCTTGAACGCTTCATGTTGAACAGCACGAACTACTTGTCCTCTGGCCTGCTCCAATTCAGCAGGTGAGAGTTCACCTGATCGTCGTTCTTCGTTGATTGTGCAGGTAATGTTATGCACAAACCGATTCACCCAAGCGAGGCTTCGAATAATGAGCGTGAAGTTGGAGCGCCTTTTCAAAAGCAGTTGTTCCACCTCAAAGTTGTAGTGTATTGGCCCTAATGCAGCATGCAGTGTCCTTTGTGGTCGCTGCTCCAAGAGCTCTTCGTCATCGTCGAGTTTCACCAGCGCAGTATCCCAAGTACACGGATTGTCCTTTAACCAACGCGGACCTTGGAACCACAAGTCATGCTCGACTAGCTCTGACGGGGATAGACCGCGGCTTACACAATCGGCGGGGTTTTCTTCGCTTTTCACGTGATTCCAATGCTGTCGAGGTAAGTGTTCCAAGATTTCTGCCGTTCTGTTTGCAACGTAGGTTCGCCATTTCCGAGGATGTGCAGATAACCACTGGAGCACAATGGTGGAGTCTGTCCACGCCCACTGCTCGATCTCCAGATGAGACCATGCTTCGGAAACCTTTCTCATCAGCTCGGCCAGTAGCAGTGCTCCGTTCAGCTCCAAACGAGGAAGAGATACCTGCTTTATTGGAGCCACCCTTGATTTGGCTGCCACTAGAACGACACTGACGTTGCCTAGATTATCAACCACACGAGAATACACAACAGCAGCGTATGCTTGCTCCGAGGCGTCCGAAAAACCATGAATTTGAAGCTTTCCACCGACGTGACCGGTGAACCGTGGAATCCGTATTTCTTCCAGACGATACAAGCTGTCCTTGATGGTCATCCACTCTGCCATGATCGCAGGTGGCAGCAGATCGTCCCATCCAACGTCGAAAAGCCAAAGGTGCTGATAGAGGATTTTGATTTTCACCATAGCCGGAGTGAGCCACCCAAAAGGATCAAATAATCTCGAGGAATCGGAAATCATTTGCCGCTTCGTATTCACGTTGTCAATTGGGTTCTTTAGGGGTATCCGGATTATTGCATAATCGGATTCTCCACCCAAAAATTAGTCGAAATCCAAAATTTCATAATTTTTGGAGTCCGGGAACTATTTTTAAAATGCATTTAAAGTTTGTATGGGGAAATTTTTTTGTTCGGGTCGAACTGTCACTTTATCGATTGAACTGTCATTCTATCCACAAAAATGAAAACTGTTTTGATAATTTAACCATCAAAACAAAGGTATTGGAATCCAATAAAATCACGATATACTCAGAAAAATGAGCTCTTTCGATTAGGCTATAGAAAATAGCAATATTTTATTCACTAAACAACCCAATTGGAAGAGAGATCTTGAACCCATACTCGTCGTCCGTAGGATACCACAAAATTCCCAGTGCCTTCACCGACTCTTCCTGCTCCGAAAGTTTGAGTGGCACCGGCGTAGAACCTGACAGGAGCGCTTCACTGTTGGATGTCCACTTTCTGAGCTCAAACCCCGCAGAGCCAAGGATCTCGATGATATGCTCTTTGAGTAGTTTCGCTTTTTCTTCGTTGTCTGCTCCGGACAAACAATCATCCACGTAGAAGTCGGTCGTAATTCGCTTCGCCGCCTCAGGGTAGACGACCTCGTACGGTTTTGCTGCCTCTCGCATCGCTTGAATCGCCTGGTATGGAGCAGTTTTAGTCCCGTACGTTACCGTGCAAAGTCGGTAGTGCTTCAACTGACCCACGTCGTCGATCCACAAAATCCGCAGGTAGTCCCGGTCGTCTTGATGTACCCACACTTGGCGGTACATTTTCGCCACGTCGCCGCAGAACGCCACTCGGTGTGACCGAAAACGGAGAGACACGGTCCAAAGATCTTCGTTGTTGTTTGGTCCATCCAAAAGTCGATCATTCAAAGACATTCCTGTCGATGTTGAACTGGAAGCGTCGAAAACAACGCGTAGTTTGGTCGTCGAGCTTCCCTGCTTTATCACTGCATGATGTGGGAGATAATAGCACTCCGCTGGGTTCCTATTCACCTCTGCAGCTGGAACCTCTTCCATGTGACGTAGTTCCAGGTACTCTGCCATGAAAGCTTCATAATCTCGCTTGAACTCCGGCTGGAATTCGAACCGCTTCTGCATCGCTTTGAGCCGCTTGTGTGCGGCTGTCAAGGACTCCCCTAGTGGTGGCTTCGAATTGTCGAATGGCAGACGAACAATGAAGCGCCCGTTCTCGTCGCGTGTTAGGGTCGAGTTGAAGTGCTCGATAACCTTGACCTCAGAAGGAGTCAACTGTTGCTTGCTGTTCAGCTCTTCCTGCTCCCAGAAAAGCCGTAGGGTACGATTCAAGTCCACCTCCGTGTGCAGGCTGACGATCGCATGGCTGCTGCAAATGGACTCCGCTGCATCGTACCTCCCCGCCACGATCCAACCAAAGACCGTACGTTGGGCCACCGTAAGGCCGCATTCGTCCTTGACTTGGCCACCCTCGAGCAGCGCAAGAAAGACGTCCGATCCAAGTATGATGTCGATGGAAGCCGGCCGGTTGAACGTTGGATCAGCCAGCTCACCGAGATTCTCCAGCAACTTCATATTGCTCAGCTTGAACTTTTGCGTAGGAATAGTAGAGGTCAACTTACCGAGAACGTAGGCGTTCGTTGAAATGACGACAATCTCGTTGAACCTGGGTGCCAGTTGTAGTGTAACTACACCGCGAGTGGTTCCTACCTGCTGGCTACCTAGCCCGCTGACGACCAGCTTACCGTTGCGTCTCGGTAGTTCCAATTTCTTCACACATTCTTCCGACACAAGGGTAGCTTGCGATCCGGAGTCGATCAATGCCCTCATTTGTAGAAAGCATCCATCCGTCTTCCGCACGTTGACGACCGCCGTAGGAAGCAATGAAATCGTTTGGCACTCTTGCACTGGCAACTGTGCCGCCAGAACATTGATATTCTTCTCAACACTTTCTGGAGCCTTTTCCGGAGCAGCACTTTCACTTGTGTTTTCTTCGATACGTTTGTCCTTCTTCACACCGGGACAGAGCAACGTATGGTGGCGTTGGTTGCATTCCGGTGTACGGCACACAGATTTCGAGGAGCAGAATTTAGCACTGTGCGATGGCCTCAAACAGTTAAAGCACAATTTGGCCTTTTGTGCCAAAACCCGCCTGTCTTCAACACTCATCTGCTTAAAGTCCTCGCACAAATACGTATTATGCTCTTTTGAGCATTTCGCGCACTTTTGGTTCGACGCTACTCCGTGTAACGCCCTCACTTTCTTCTCACTTATCACTGATTTCACTTCCTTCTTATTCGCCTCCTTCTTCGTAAAAGCTGAGCAGGTCTCCAGCGCCTCACATCGTTGCCGCAGGAACGACAGCAGATCTTCGAACGACGGATTGTCATTCTCAATCACCTTCTGCGACCAGCTTACCTGAGTCTCCCGATCCAGCTTTTCGAGCATCAAGTGAATAAGCCACGGATCTCGTCCACGAAACTCTCGGCCAAGCGCGTCCAACTGCTGCACGACCTCATCGGATGTCGTAACCAACTTACTCAGCGCTTGAGGGTTGGAACTCGCCACCGTTGGTTGCTCCATGAATTCACGCACCAGAGAAAAGACCGTGAACCGCTTCTTGTCGTAGTGTGTACACAAGGCGTCCCACGCTCTGGCATAATTCGCACTGCTAATCGTGAATTTGTTTACCAAACGCTTGGCATCTCCATCCAAATACGAAAATAAATATTGCATTTTCAGCGATGCCGAAATATCATTCCGGCTGTGAATTGTTGACTGGTACAGATCCTTGAACGTTTGCCACTCTTTGCGATTGCCGCTGAATGTTGGCACGTTGATAGCTGGGAGACGAACATTGTGTTGGGGTGCAGCATTCGGCATCTGACCATCTTCCGGAAACACATTCGCGTTGTGCATCGTTCTTGACGGCAGCTGCTGCTGCAACAACATCTGTCGTTGTGTCTCGATAAGCAGCTGCAGAGCCTCCTTCCAATCTTTCGATTCGGCGATGGTTTGCTGGCTCGCGGAAGATCCGACATCATCCAGAGCTGCTTCGAACAATGTTTTCGCACGGTAGTACATGCCGAAAAACTCTTCGCGAACATCGAACACGGACGCAATCGCAGCAGGATCTTGTTGATTTTCCTCCCCGAATAAAACGGTATCATACATCAATTGTACAGTGTATGATTTCCCCATTATTCATGTTATCATAAACAGGATTATAAATCGACGATACAACATATCATATTGGTGATAGCAGTTATCATTTTAAGAATTTCAATGATAGACCGAATGGGTTGTTAAGTATCGTTACCATTCAAAAACGCCAAATTTCTCGAACAAAAATTTCACGCGATCGTTCATGTTATAATCACTTTATCATTAACTTTATGATTCGGTCAATAATAAAAACAAAACGGAAATATTTCACCAAATTCTGTTTTACCGATAGAAAAAAAAGCACACCCCTGCGGGCACTTCTCGGACACTGTCAATTATTTCTACGATTATGTGAATCGTTGTTTACATCCCCGACGTTTTTTATTGTTTTGTCCGGGAATCGAACCGTGTAAGACGACCTTTGCTAACTCTTTGCGCAGTATTTACGCAGTACGCCAAATTGAATCGGTGATCGCGGTTGGTTGGAACTCGGTGATGTTGTGAAAGTGAAATAGCCGAGGAAATAGCAGTTAGTGAAAATCATCAGCTTCGGGGGAGCTGTGATGCAAGAATTCTGCGTGAAAAGGAACATTTAAAATAATCCACTTCAGCAAGCTATGATGCTATTTCAGTCGGTAAAGGTAAGCTATCACCTGCTTTCACAAAACTTTCAAGTGTTTGCAAAGCTAGGGAATGGCAGCTGCTGGCATGAAAACAGTTTTTTAGTGTGGCAGATTTTGGTGGCAAAATGTTCCTCGCATGAACAAAATAGTGCATTCACGGCAGTGTTGTTTTTGATGCTCAGAAGTACCTAAAGACGAGCTTATAGGTGTGTGATTTTATCACTGATGACGAAACAGTACCGCATGCTACAGTAATTCTATGCCATTGAATTGCTTTTACTTTAAAAGGTCCACAAAACTCGAAAACTTATCAGAACGATATTATTAGAAATGATTCATGTATTATTGATTGTATCGTTATCTTAAATAGTATGATACCCAAATAATATTGAATAATGACAATTTTTCAATTCCTATCATCGAATCATAAAACGATTACTAGTTTTGTAATAATCATTCCACGTATGGAGTCTTATGATATGAGTGATAGCACGAATTGTATATTTCTATGCGGGTCTATTTCTCCTTGCACCGCCCGAAATTTGTCAGCAAGCACTTTGAGCTGGTCCAACCGCTCTCTAACCTCACTTTGGGAGTTGGACTCGGTGAGGTTTTTCGCGGCTGAAAGCTCCCCCTTCACTTGCGCTAGCAGCGCATTTCGACGGCCGAACAGCTTCTCCATTATCCGGAACCGGAGGACCAAATGTTTTGGTGGCGGACTGTATACACTTGGACCGACTACTTTTCGAACGCGAGAGAAATAATCTACACCGATTAACTTCGAAATAAACGTTTTATTAACTCAAATTACAATGGTTGTATTTTTCTTCCCGACCGCGTGTGTTCAATTCGCGAACGCAATGGAACTGAGTGATGAAACAAAAAAGCAAAAACAAAACGGAAAAAATACCCATAGTAAAAAAGATGTGCGCGTAAGCGCGGGGGGTCCACTGATACCCGAACAAAAATAGAAAAAATACCGACTTTCGCTAAATCATTTAGCTCTAGAACAAAAACGAGCAGAGAAATTTTGACCAAACTTGGCATAATAGTTCATTAAACGTATACAAACATCTGACGAAAAAATGGAAATGATCTAACTTATCCGGTATTTGAAGAGAGGGTTAACCCTCTCTTTCCCATGGTAGCACAGGTGATCCACTACTTTGCACTGTTCATACAAATACAGGATAAGTTAGATCATTTCCATTTTTTCGTCAGATGTTTGTATACGTTTAATGAACTATTATGCCAAGTTTGGTCAAAATTTCTCTGCTCGTTTTTGTTCTAGAGCTAAATGATTTAGCGAAAGTCGGTATTTTTTCTATTTTAATTCAAGCAATATTTGAATATTCAATATTACGAAACATCAACATTATTTTCAACGGAAAAAAATACTAGCATGCCCTACAGTATGTATATTAGCACAATAAAAAACCGTTTCATGAACAAGTTGACGATAAAACACTAATTTTATGAACAAACATGTGGATCATCAGTGATCCATTGGGAACATAACGACATTTTTATCCTTCCTGATCCAACCTGTTCCTTGTTAGCATGTTTGTTTACATTCAAGGTGTTGGGGACAACATTAACGCGGATAGCCCCTACCTATTCCGCCGCCGCTGGACTCGCGGGCGACTGAACATCTGTCACCCTTTGATGTCGACACAGCGCATACATGTGTAATTGTTATGAATGAATGTTGTCCGAATGTAATGTAAATAAAGTTTAGTTTGTTATTGTTCGTTTTATCGCAACAACGCGTTTTAATTCGTTCGTCCGATTAAATATGTTTTAATTTGTTTCTCGCGCTAATGATCTCGGTACGCGAGTTCGGCCACCACGTACGGGCGCGGGATACAAAAGTGGCGACTTCGGGAGTGGTTAATATTGCGAAAAGTCGTTAATTAATTAGCCACCGTGTCACCCACGGCGAAGAATGAGTGAGGGTAGTGCTGGTCAGATCCCGTCGCAAAATGGGAACCAGCAGCCTCCGTCGAATGTGCAGCAGCAGTTTCGACCGCCGCCGGTAGTGAATGTGCCCCCTCCCAGTGCGAGTTTTCCTCCGCCCGGACAGATGGACCCGTATCTACTGTGGTTCCAGCAGCAGCAGCAGAATTATGTTGCTGAACTTTTCCGGCAGCAGCAGGAGGTGCTTCGACAGCAGCAGGAGGTGATGCAGCAGCAACAGCAATCATTCATGGCCCAGCAGGAACAGGTAATACGGAGCATCCTGACGTCGATCCAGGTGCAGGTTCCGTCGAATCCGGAGGCGATTTTGGACTCGCTTGCCAGCAACATCAAGGAGTTTCGCTACGATCCGGATAATAATGTGACATTTGCTGTGTGGTACAGTCGGTACGAAGACCTTTTTGAGAAGGATGCCAGCCGGCTGGACGGGGAAGCGAAAGTGCGATTGCTGATGCGGAAGCTGGGGATGTCGGAACACGAAAGGTACGTCAGTTTCATTCTACCGAAAGCGCCGAAGGAGTTCGACTTTCCGACGACGGTGAAGAAATTGAGTGCTTTGTTCGGTGCTGCCGAGTCCGTCATCAGTCGGAGATATCGTTGCCTGCAGATTTCGAAGCAGCCGCAGGAGGACTACGTTTCGTACGCGTGCCGCATCAATAAATCATGTGTGGAGTTCGAGTTGTCCAAGCTTTCGGAGGAGCAGTTCAAGTGCCTCGTGTTTGTGTGTGGACTGAAGTCGGACAAGGATGCGGAAGTGCGGCTGCGGCTTTTGTCGAAGATCGAGGAGCGGAACGATGTGACGTTGGAGCAGCTGTCCGAAGAGTGTCAACGATTGTTGAATTTGCGACACGATACGGCGATGATCGAGGAGCACTCGACCGCCGTGAACGCCCTGAGGACGAATCAGCAGCGGTTCAAGAGTGGATCACCGTCGAAATTCCACCAGTCCGGTGGGGAGAAAAGTGGTTCCGGATCAAGTAGCGGCAAGGCAATTCCGGAAATAGCGTGCTGGCTCTGCGGAGGAATGCACTACGCCAGAGAATGCAGCTACAAGAGCAGCAAGTGCAACGATTGCGGCAAGGTTGGCCATAAAACTGGCTATTGTAGGAGTGCAGCGAAGGTCAAGCCCCGGCGATGGAAGCAAAATGTCGCATCGACGAAAGTAGTGACCGTCAACTCGTGCAGTGTGCAGCAGCGTCGAAAGTACGTACCGGTCGGGATCAACGGATCGCCAGTGCGTCTGCAAATAGATACCGGTTCCGACATCACCATCATTTCTTCGGAATCGTGGAGGAAGATTGGCAGCCCTTCAATGACCGTGTCGACGGTCGTAGCCAAGTCAGCGAGCGGTAGGCCCCTGCAGATTGAAGGTGAGTTCACATGCGATCTTTCCATTGATGGACGAGTGATGCGTGGCACGGTACGTGTTACGAAGGAGGAGCTCCAGCTACTGGGTTCCGACATGATCGATGTTTTTGGATTGTGGTCGGTTCCGTTGGACTCCATTTGTAACCGCGTCAGCAGTACTCCAGCCAGTGTGAGCAAGCTACAGGCCGAGTTCCCGCGAGTGTTCGCTGGTAGTCTCGGGCTCTGCAAGAAAGCGAAGGTGCAGTTCCAGCTGAAGACCGGAGTGACCCCAGTGTTTCGGCCGAAGCGTCCGGTTGCGTACGCGATGTACCAGGCAGTCGACAACGAGCTGGACCGATTGGAACGTGCGAAGATCATCACACCGGTAGATTTTTCGGAGTGGGCAGCTCCGATTGTGGTGGTCCGTAAAGCGAATGGGAAGATCAGGATCTGCGGAGACTATTCGACGGGACTGAATGAAGCGCTGCAACCTCATCAGTATCCGTTACCTCTGCCGCAGGATATCTTCGCCAATCTTGCAAACTGCACGGTCTTCAGTCAGATTGACCTGACGGATGCGTTTCTGCAAGTGGAGGTGGACGAAGGCTCTCGTAACCTCCTGACGATCAACACGCATCGTGGTCTGTACCGCTACAATCGTCTTCCGCCGGGAGTGAAAGCTGCACCCGGAGCATTTCAACAGCTGATCGACACGATGCTGGTCGGATTGAAAGGAGTGAGCGGCTACCTGGACGACATTGTTGTTGGCGGCGTCGACGAAGAAGATCACAACAGGAATCTTCGTGCGGTGCTGCAGCGGATCCAGGAGTTCGGATTCACCATCCGAGCGGAAAAGTGTAGCTTCGGGAAGAGCCAAATCCGCTATCTGGGGCATCTGTGCGATCGGCACGGAATAAGGCCTGACCCGGCAAAAATCGAAGCGATCCAGATGCTGCCTGCGCCGAAGGACGTCAGCGGAGTTCGTTCTTTTCTGGGCGCAATAAACTATTATGGAAAGTTCGTGCTCAACATGCGCACGCTTCGGTTCCCGCTCGACGAGCTGCTGAAGGAAAAAGGAGAGTTCCGTTGGACCGCCGAGTGTCAGCGTTCTTTCGATCGGTTCAAGGAGATCCTTGGTTCCGACCTTCTGTTGACCCATTACGATCCGCGACGAGAGATCATCGTTTCGGCGGATGCTTCATCGATCGGCGTCGGCGCGACTATCAGTCATAGGTTCCCCGACGGTTCAGTGAAGGTGGTTCAGCACGCGGCACGTGCGCTTACGAAGGCGGAGATGGGCTACAGCCAGCCGGATCGCGAAGGACTGGCAGTGGTGTTCGCTGTAACGAAATTCCACAAGATGATTTTCGGCAGGAAGTTTCGTTTGCAGACCGACCACGCACCTTTGGTTCGGATTTTCGGCTCGCGGAAAGGTATTCCGGTGTACACGGCGAACCGTCTTCAGCGCTGGGCGCTGACGTTGCTGTTGTACGACTTCACCATCGAGTACGTGCAAACGGAGAAGTTCGGGAACGCCGATGTCCTGTTGAGGCTGATCAACAACCACGCCAAGCCTGACGAGGATTACGTGATTGCGAGCGTGATCTTGGAGGAGGATTTGCGGTTTGTGGCGGACGAAGCAATAAGCTGTCTTCCGCTCAGTTTCAAGTCGGTGGAACAGGAGACGCAATCCGACGAACAGCTGCGCAAAGTGTACCGGTATCTTCGAGAAGGCTGGCCGGAAGAGGCGAAGATCGTGGATCCGGAAATACGCCGGCTCCATGGAAGGCGAGATTCGCTGTGCACCGTTGGGAAGTGCATCATGTTCGGAGAACGCTTGGTGATTCCCGAGAAGTATCGGCAGCGGTGTCTGCGGCAGCTGCACCGGGGACACCCCGGAATCCTACGAATGAAGGCGTTGGCGAGGAGTTATGTGTATTGGCCGTCGATTGATGAGGAGATTGCCCAGTACGTGAAGGCGTGTAAGCACTGCGCTTCCGTAGCAAGGAGTCCACCGAAGGAAGCACTCGTTCCGTGGCCACGTCCAACTGGCCCATGGAAGCGAGTTCATGTGGACTACGCCGGTCCCATCGACGGAGTACACTACTTGCTGGTAGTCGACGCGCATTCGAAGTGGCCGGAAGTGGTGCCAACACAACGGATCACTTCCACAGCCACGATCAGCATCTTGAGAAGCATCTTTGCCCGGCTGGGAATGCCTGAAACGCTCGTCAGCGACAACGGGACGCAGTTCACGAGCAGCGAGTTCCAGCAGTTCTGCAGCGACAGTGGCATCGATCACGTCACCACGGCACCGTTTCATCCACAGTCGAACGGTCAGGCTGAAAGGTTCGTGGACACGTACAAGAGGGCGCTGAAGAAGATCCAGGAGGGGAAGGTCGGCGTTGGAGAAGCGTTGGATGTTTTCCTGCTGACCTACCGCACAACACCGAATCGACAGGTCGACGAAGGTAAATCACCGTCCGAAGCAATGTTCGGCCGGCGCATCAGGACAAGTCTGGACCTGCTTCGCCCTCCACCAGAGCGCCCACCGAGAGACGAAAAGGAAGGAAACCGAAGGAGCTTCTCTGCACACGATGCCGTCTATGCGAAGGTGTACAGCAACAACAAGTGGCGCTGGGCACCTGGAACGGTGTGTGAGAAGATCGGCAAGGTGATGTACACCGTCTGGGTTGAAGATCAGCGGATGGTTCGAGCGCATGTTAACCAGATGCGCAGTCGTGGCGGTAGTACACCAGGTAGCAGCAGGCTGCAGTCAGCACTGCCGCTAGACGTTCTGCTGGATGCGTGGAGCATTCCGAGAACTGCGCCGCCAGTCCCAACACCATCTTTGTTCCCGACGGACCCCACGGACTCGTCAAGAGAGTTCCCACCGTTGCCACCTGTGCCGTCTGCGTCCTCGTCGGTGTCTACGTTCATGTCCTCGTCATCATCGTCATCTATGTCTGCTACGTCAGCATCCCCAGAGTTCGCATCGGCAGATAGCGAACCAGTTACTCCGGTACAGCTTCCACGAAGGTCTTCCAGAGCTCGAAGGCCTCCGCAGTGGTTCGACCCGTACCATCTCTATTGAGAAGGGGGGATGTTGGGGACAACATTAACGCGGATAGCCCCTACCTATTCCGCCGCCGCTGGACTCGCGGGCGACTGAACATCTGTCACCCTTTGATGTCGACACAGCGCATACATGTGTAATTGTTATGAATGAATGTTGTCCGAATGTAATGTAAATAAAGTTTAGTTTGTTATTGTTCGTTTTATCGCAACAACGCGTTTTAATTCGTTCGTCCGATTAAATATGTTTTAATTTGTTTCTCGCGCTAATGATCTCGGTACGCGAGTTCGGCCACCACGTACGGGCGCGGGATACAAAACAAGGCATTTGCCATTATTAATAGTGTTTCATGTAAAAATGTCATTATTTCATATAAGGTAATCTATTTAGCGCCGGTATTAAGTCGCAGATTAATCCTGGAGGGTTTATATGGTACGAGGAGAGAAGCTATTGATTCGAAGCGAACCATGTTCGAATACCTAACTACTTATGATAACTGCAAGAAGTCCCACAAATTTCATTAAGTTTTACAGAAGGGCTAGATAAGAATCTCGAGATAAATTAAAAAAAAAAAAAAAAAATTATATATGTGCCTTCAGTGCATCCATCTTCCCAATGGATCACAGGTGATCCACCCCAAAAATCATTTTTTTTTTCATTTCTAACGATATTTTGGAGTACAACTATTCATCTTTTGTTCTGGTGATTTGTTTAAAAACCATTTTATCTATTTTTAAATATCAAAAAACCTTGTGGGAAAGAAAGGGTTAATGTGATTTGTGTGGCATGAAAAATTTAACGTCCATCCACCCTTGCTAGTATGAAAATTCGGAGTGTTTGCAAAATTTCTGAAAAAGTTACGATTTGGAGTAATTTATTTAGAACACTTTCTAACAAATTTAAGAATATCTTTATAAAGAAATTCATCAAATCAAAGTTATTTCCAGTAATCCCAGTAGGTCCCAATTGAAGGGCAAACTTGTTTTGAAAATAAAACATATTTTCTGGACTTGATGTATTTCTAATTAAGGATACCATTGCTAGAGAACAAAGATGGCTGCTTAGGGGAAAATTTTATTTGAATAGCCAGTTTGAAATGATTTAATTGATGAATTGCATCTAGATGCATCTAGTAGTAAAAAAAATATATATGCCAAAGTATTTTGAGAAGATTGCTAACAATCCCTCAGTGACGACGATTTGATGTCAAATCCATCAGCTGTGCTTTGTATTGCGCCAAATAAGCTGCTATCGCAGTTGTTACTTGCTCCTAACTTCAAATTCCGGTTCTAATTCAACTAGTTTAGCCTAGCATTGGAGACTCCAAATTGTATTATACCATTCAAATAGGTTCCGATTCGGGTGGGATTGACAAATATTGGCTAGCGTTGCTCGTTTACCTCCCACCGATCCACGAGGACATCAAATCGCTAATTGTTCGTTTTGCTTTCTGTTTCAGGATGACGTAGAATATCCTACTGAGTCCTTTCAAAGTACAAGTTCCGCGTCTTTGAACTCTGCCGCCAATTCCGGTTCATTGGCTTCGTCCCCATCGTGGGAATCTAGTATTAGGCTAAATAGTTGGATTAGGATACTAGTGTCAACACTGCTACTGCAACCGAGCGTTAGCAAATGCTTGCCGCACTATGAGCCCGAGTCTCAAGTGAGTTTTATGCTCTTGATTTTGCAATTTTGTATGTCTTGAAGGAATAATATCATATTTATCCGGTGGTGCACAATATAGTCGAATGACTTCACACGGTTATAATCATCATGTATTCACTGTAGTTACTAACATGGGATATCATTAAGGGTTTATATATTGCTTATAAAATACTGATTTCTACAACAAGCATGATAATTTTAGGAATACACGCTGCAGTTCAGTTGTATGATAAAAAGATTCAGCAACTTTTACCTAAATAGCTTTTAAAACTTTAAGTAAATAATATTCTTTAAATGTATTTATGTGTGCGTTCTTCTTCTTCATCTTTATGGCTCGACGTTTTCACTAGAACTTGGCCTGCCTCTTTTCAACTTAGTGTTCTTTGAGCACTTCCACAGTTATTAATTGAAGGGCTTTCTTTGCCGCCAGTGCATGAATTTGTATATTGTGAGGCAAGGACAATGATACTCTATGCCCAGGGAGTCGAGCAAATTTTTCCCACTGGAACGAGAATCGAACCCGCCGTCTCCGGATTGGTGATCCAAAGCCTTAACCACTCGGCTAAATGGGAACCCCTGTTTATGTGTGCATCTTAAATGCTTAAGACTATTATTAGGAGTAACAGTTTAAATATAATATTCAATATCCAATGGAATTTAAAATTCAACTTCTTTTAGGCTGTAATGATAAAACGTAAAACATGCTTTCGAACAAGGTGTTTTTAAACGTGATCGATTTTGCTTCAATTTTTTTTTAGGTTGTGCTCACGTAAGAACTTAAAATACACCCAAGGGACGCGACACGAGAACGGACACAACACGTATTGTTATTACAAACGATTTATTGTTTTTTTATTACTTTTTGTGCCGAGCGGTTTCGGGCTCGATACAGTCCACCAACTGGACGATGTCCGACTAATTGCGTAAAGTCACTCACACATATGCAAACTTAACCCAGTATCGCTGAACATGCACTACGCTATCGTGGTGCGCCTAGCGTAACATCTTAGGAGGGTTAATACAGTATACGTCTAGAAGAATGGGAGGTCGCCTTACGTTTTCATCGATATATCATTGTTGCGGTCAACGCACACCTAAATATTTTAATGTTTTGAAAAGCTTAGACTCTCAGCTCTCTTATGGTGAAGTCGGATTTGAAAATTGTGGTTGCGAACACAGCGAAAATCGCGATTTTATGATAAAAATTTATATTACCGGCCTAATCCAAGATGGCTGTCAAAACTCCATACATAAAAAAAATCATCGTCTTATTTTTGCATGATTCGTCGAGAAATGGTGAGATTTTTTTACGCAGTTTTTTTAAATTTGAACTGAATTTTTTTACGCAGTACGTATCCCCCGTGTAAAAAAACCTGTGTATGTTTACAACATTAATTTTGGAGATATTATTATCAGCCTCTTGACAAACGAGGGGTCCATCAATTTAACCCAACCAAAGTGGTTTTTATCCTTATTTGATTATTCTAGCGAATAATCAAGAAAAATTTGAAATCCCAGTCTTTATGTACCGTGGAGGGCCCATATTCTGCGCACCTAAGACTTTTTCAATTTCAATCAGTTGTAATGAATTCCATATCGAACCGATTTGGCTGCATTTTTGACCGCGCATAGTTATAAGCTTTGTAAATAAGGCTGATACAAACTTATTTTTGACTTTTTTGTTTACCCCTTCTTTAACAAATCCGATGAGTTTTTAATATTTTTCAAAATAAATGCTTTATTATTCCCCCCCCCCTCGACCATCCAAAGAGTGGTAGGACAAAAAGAGAAATAAATATTTGTAACGGCCTAAGGGGAAAATATAATTCCTATACAAAACACTCAATTTTTATGTAAAATCATAGAAATTCTAAAGTGTGTCGTTGTTCCTAATTCTGCGCACCCTTTTTTGGAATGTTCCTAATTCTGCGCAAATGGAAAAAATATAACATATTGTTATGAGAACACGATTCATTCAATTGAATTCTTCATTTTCGACATTCATACGACATTACGACCGTAGTGGAACTTTGCGTGTCCCCAACACTTTGGTTAGTAAGCAAAGTGAATTTCAATCATGATACACAAAAGGATTTGGTAGCATTATCGAATACTACTATGTAAAGCTTTTTAGTTATCCGCATAATATGAACACTCATTGAATTTTAGTAAAATTTACTTTCATTTCTAAAGGCAATATAAACTTTTTCGCCATGACAAGGTGACACAATCCAATCTTTGTTTACAAACTGAGACTACTTGTCAAACTCCGGGGTTTCCTCTGTTTAAGAAAATTCCATGTAAACTCTAGTAATCCTACATTATAGAGATTTGCGGAAGCGGCCATTGTGAGCCAATCGTACAGAGAGAACTGTCAAAATGTGAGCCAAACGAACATGTTTATCGTTTGTAGGAATGCGTCGTTTGCACGGTATTGTAATCAGTACTAAACAAATTATAATTATTTATTTTTAATATCGGAAATTTGATGGTATATGAAAATGTAGTAAAAAAATAATATTTAATTCTTTATGTGTTCAAGAATTCATGCTCATGAAGAAACTTTTGTAGCTGTTCTTTTCGAAAAACTTCCATTGCTACCGTTTGATTCGCTTCTGACGATATGATTAGAGCAACTCTTTGCAATGCATTTCAGATTTCTTCGATTGTGTTGATATTTTTTCAAAATTTTGGAAAAAAAAAAGTTCGCCCATAATTAGCAAACGTAAACTTGCAACTTGCAAACAACTTGCACCATAACAAAGTCATGCACAAAGTTTGAACATCTAGCTTTGTGGCAAGTTTTGGAAGCTGTTGTAAACAAAACAAACAGCGTTGCCGAATCGACATATGTAACTTCCGCTCATCTCTATATAGAGGATTTCTAGTAAACTCACATCATATGTCGCATTTGACAAGTCGCTTGCTTGCATGAGTACATAAAATTTCCCCTGAGGTAGTAAATGTTTAAAACAAGTTGTTAGTCCGGTTGAACTATCAGATCAAAAATGCAAGAAGCGTTAAATAGGCTTTTTAAAGTTTCTAAACTAACTTGTTGAAACGTAATTACATTCACCGGTTTGCTAGAAACATAGAATATCCTAGTTATAACTATGGTGGCATTTATATGACACATTCTACCGTGACGTTACAACGTTTTGACGCCTTTTGGGTCAGATCTTTCACTATAACTCGTAAATTCGACCATAAACCTTTAAATATTTTTGCATATTCGGATTCCTTGTCAAATTTCCAATAAGTATGATCTATTGAACAGTTAATTTTCATTGGGAAGGTATGTTTAAAATGGGAATTAGTAGCGTGACGTTACAACGTTGTAACGTCACGCAACTCATCTCCATTTTAAACATACTTTTCCGATGAAAACCAACTGTTCTACAGATCAGTTGAGCCTTCCAGGGCGCCACATGTTCATAACTGAGCCGAAATCATTTGTTCAATTTTACATTGATTTTACATTTTACATTTTTTAACTGTCTCAAATATTATGTCAACTTGGGAAGCCGAAGTACTCGCGGCTGTTTCAAGGTTAGGAATAAAAAAATGGGAAGAAGGGATTTAGGGGACTAAACGTTGAACCATTCGTCATGATCAAACATTTGAAAGCAGTTTTTCATTCAAATATATTTTTGCAACGAAAATGTATTCACTGTATTCCACATGAGGAATAGAATACAGTGAATACATTTTCGTTGCCGTTGTTTTTAATTAACAGCGAAAAAAACTACTTTTCTGTTTCCGAAAAATGATGACGGTTTGCTTGAGCCTTAAACTAAATTATTTGCTAACTTATACTAAAAACGTTGATGGGATAATATGTCCTGATCTGTAACGGACCCAAAACAAAAAAGGAACTTAATCGGTAGACAACGACAAGAAATGTACAAACGGAAGGAAACGGCGATAGTCAGGGGCGAACAACATAACCAAATGGTGGACACCGAAAACAAGCAACGTGCTACCGCCGTTTGGGGTGACGCTTGGAGGGTCACATTGGTCCATCGACCCCACGGATTCAATATAAGTCAGAGAAACTGAAAGTATCTTAGAACTATGTGTTCTAGTAGTATAGCACACAATATGCATTTTCGTCATAAATGTTCGAAATAGTGGCCCAATGACACCCAGCACGACGGTACATCAAACTTTGGGGTCAACACGTTTCAAAAATTGATATACTATATTCATGTATTCCAAATCAAGGCCTGCCAACACTTATCTAACGGGTTTCTGTTGTTTTCCTCGGACCCGGAGAATTTCATGCAGGTCAGATCCGACCTCACGATACTGTTAAGCCAAGCCGCATCCTCAGAGATTGCTTTCCAAGACCCCAATACGGAAGGTATGTGCGTTAAACAAATAGTGACTGGACATCAGCCGACACATTACACGAATGAAATCGCGGCCTAAATCCAATCCTTTGAACAATGGCTTCTTCGACACCTGATGACAGAGTGCAACCATCTACCCATCTTTCCATATCTCCATTTGCTTTGTCAGCTCCTCAAGGTCTCCTGACGGGCCAATGCAAAAAATAATAATTCATTTAATCGAAGGCGATTTAACGCTCGTAAATTTATGTATTTATATTTATATATTTATTTATCGCCTTCGCTAGTGCCCACCTTAGCCAAAGAGTCTGCTTTTTCCTTGCCCCGAATCGAGCAATGTGAAGGGACCCAAGCTATAGTGATGGTGTATAAGCGTTAGGGCAAAACATTCGAGACTTGACGTATTCCATTCAGGAAGTACGCTGAGTGCTTCATCATTTTCATTGACCGAACAGCCTCCCCAGAGAGCTTAGACTGTCGGTAAAAATAAAGTAGTGCTCAAGGGGAAGAGAGCTAAATTACTCTAAGGTGTAATATATAGCCACTTGATCCGCAACGTATACAGAACAGGGTTTTTGAAGCATGAAAGCGGGGCTATAAAATTCAGTGTAAACAACAAAACCAGTCGAATCTAGGTTTTTGAACCATCTATGAAACATATTGTGTCCTCGCTAACATGCCCGAACTTATTTGCAAACATTTGTGAAATACCTTCGGAACGAAAAGATTCTGGTATACGGGTGATCTCATCCTTCATACAAAGATCAAAATCTACAGAGGAACTGTCGAAGTCTGGGAAGTTGTCACGATTGGTGTTAACCGGAGATGGGCTAACCTCCAGCGTCATGCACCAGTAGTACATACTCATAAAACGAGTTTAGGGATTCTGTTCGAGCAGTTTTTCGAAGTTTTCTATAATCAATAGATTAACAACCTCGCATCGGATGAGGAACCGAAACGGCTACTTCGTAAAGCGGTCTGTCAGAGGCTGTACATATCGACTTTCTTATGCGGGAAATAGAAAATAGAATTTTCTGGATTTTAAGCTGTTACGCGAATGTTTGAGTTTGATCATGATGTGTCAATCAAACACGCAACAAGCTGGCTAGAATATAAATAATTATTTTGATGTTGTTTTATGAATTTGTCAGCAATTACTACAATAATATTTAAAAAAAATCATTTCTGCATCAATAAATAAATTGAATCTTTATAAATGAACTCAACTTGTTAACTAGGATTTTTTCACGTTCTGCTTTACAGAAATTTGATGCCTTCAAGCATCATTGGTCGGGTACTACCTTGCCCGCCGTGTTGGAAGTAACTCCTAGTTCGCTGGACCAACTAGACCCGACTACCAACACAGTGCTGGCAAGCTACAACTACAAAGACATCGATAACATCGTAGGTATTCAGGACTACAAGGATGGTATTGTCATTGCCTACGGGGGCCACAAGCGGTTGCACCTGTTTCGGGTGGCCAATCACCACGATGTGGTGCAGATGATAGTCAGCAATGCCCAGCAGTATTTGGGCATCGATGTAAAGGTTTCGAAAAATCAAATCACCCTGGATCAGTTCGAACGGGAACGATTCGGAGCGCTCAGTGGTGATCAGCATCAGACTTCGTTGTCGGAGTTTATCGTTCAGAAAATAACCCCGCGTCATTCGGAGCCCATGCGACGAATACTGTGCCTAACGGATACCACCATTTTGGAGCGGGATCCCCAAACGTATAGTGTTTGCACGTTGAGACCGTTGATCGAAATCTTTGCACTCATCCGCTGCGATGATAATATACAGAAGTTCTCTATCGAATATAAGAACGGTCTCACCAGATCCTACCTAACTAATGATCGGTAAGTAAATTATTGTAAGTCTACATGGACTTTTTACTGAGATTTTTACAAATCGACACATTTAGGGACTCACTGCTGGCCACTCTACTGGATGCGGTTCGGTCCTGTGGAAACCAAGATGTGCATGTACGAATCTCCAAAACACCGCGAGGAAAACGGGTCGGTCCTCTGACAGCGTGCGTCGACGAAGAAACCGAAGCGAATCTGCTGCGGTACATCATCAGTTGCTACCAATATCCAGTGAAGAGGTTCGATGTGTTGGAGCGGTTCAACGCTAACATTCCATACAGTGGACTGAACTACAGTGTTACTCAGGATGTAAGTATTCATTGTGTCGTGTTTCAAAACTTCAAATACCGTGATAGGAACATAACAGCACTTTGGCATTTAAATCCAAGATTTTTTTTTACTTTTCCTTAAAAGCATTAAAAACTTAAATTATGCACAAAAGTGGAAGATTTATGATGGGTTAAACATCCCTGAAAGAAAACTGAACATCGGTGTCAACTTCAACTGTACAGTTTGATTAATGCATTTTTATCTGCAATCTTTCTTCAGAGTTTATTTTCAGAGAATAAAGAACGTTTGATAACGGCAGCACTCCAAGCGCTAGTCGGCGGAGGATCCAAAGAAGATATGAACCAGTTGAATAATGTTGAGCTCGAGGCGTCGTTTCATGTCCTCCGACGTCTGTTGGCCAGTAAGGTGGGCTTTGCTGCGTTTACCAATCAACAAGGTTTTCGTGAATCCATTGGCCTACGGGTTGTCCATGCTCTCAAGAGGAACAACCTTGCTGTTACGTATGCGGCTATCGACATGATAAATGCTCTCATGCATCCAATGCATACGGAATACGATCTGAAGCAGGAACAGTTGAACAAATCTTCTCTGCTGCACTCGAAAAGCTTTCTGGAACAACTACTCGACATGTGGACTAAACACGTCAACTTAGGATCCGGAGCGTTGGTCCTGTCGGCCATGTTGGATTTCCTTACGTTCGCACTGTGTGTACCCTATAGCGAAACGACAGATGGCAAGCAGTTCGACATGCTGCTTGAAATGGTGGCAACACGTGGGCGTACGCTGTACAAATTGTTCCAACATCCTTCGCTTGCCATTGTGAAGGGTAGCGGACTGGTGATGAGGGCATTAATCGAGGAGGGTGATACGACTATTTCGAACCAAATGCAAACCCTTGCCCTGGACGAAGCGGCTCTATGTCACCATCTGTTGGTCGCGCTGTACACTCCGGCGCATGATTCCACAATGGCAACGCATCGGCAGCTGTCCCGGCACTTGGTGGGACTGTGGATAACGGACCATAAGGATGCTATGTGTCTGCTGAGGAGAATATTTGTAAGTTGAATTGTATGGAGCTGGTTCGTTAATTAGAACGATTTTTGTATGTTGAACACCTAGAAGTGGGTTGTATACAAAAGGGAGAAATAACAGAAGACTGAAAACATTAGACTGAACATCTGAAATATTTATTGAAATAAATTACATAGATGCAGCCTTCTGCTAGCTTAAGAATATCCACATTCCAGAAAAAAAAACAATTTCTTCAACACATTCTTCAATACAAAAGTCATTTGTAACTATCATATTATTCGTTATGCTATGCTGTTTTAAAATTCAACAAACACTTGTTCATTTTCCAGCCTGCAGGCTTGTTATCGTTCCTTGAAAGTGAAGATCCCGTACCAAAGGAAGATGCCGAAGAGGATAAACTAAACTTCCGTGACAACCTTAAACTAGCAGTGCAACATTCCAGTAGAAACAAACGGCTAAATTATCTGATAGAGAAACATCTGGAAGGCATCAAGCATTGGGGTCTGAACTTGATGGACCGGCAGGAAAAAGTTCAACAGACGATGAAGAATCGTCCGATCGTTCTGAGGAATCGACGACAGAAGAAGAAAATTGGGGATGAGATCGTGAATCTACCGCTGTTCTTCTACCAATTCAACAAGAATCATGCGATGCCCAACCTGATTTGGAATCACAAAACTCGAGAAGAGTTGCGAACTTCTTTGGAAAATGAGATCCGACAGTTCAACGCGGACAAAGACTTGGCTGGAAGTATGCTGGTGGCATGGAACTACGAAGAATTCGAAGTTCACTACCAATGTTTGGCTGACGAGATCAAAATAGGAGATTATTACATCCGGTTGCTGTTGGAACGAGATGATTGGCCACAAAATTTGGTTAAAAATCCGTGAGTCCTATGTGATGATTGTTCATTGGTTGGTGAGTAATGTAACGGTTTATGTTTCAGCATTGAACTGTTCAACGCTCTCTACCGAAGGGTGTTGTGTCGAAACAGGCTGAATGATGATCAGCTTACAGTCACATCGCTTCAAGCGCTAGCCAAAGTTTACAAAAGGTATTACGAGGAAATAGGATATTTCAGCGATATGCCGTACATCCTTCAAATGTTGGATCGGGTAAGTTCGAGACTCACAGTTGTACCATTTCTGAATAATTAAGTATTGCCGGTCTACGTTTAATTTTGCTAGTTTCGGAAGATTCTCTATCATGAATGATAAATATTAATTTACCTTTACCTTTTCAGTGTTTATCGCCAGCACTGAGGGACGCTTTGATCATTTTGATTAAGAACCTGGTTCTTCACAAGTCCAACTGCCGTCCATTGGTGGATCATGTCAATTGTTTAGTGGACCTGGTAACCTTAGCACATTTGCACACGGGTCGAGCTATGCCCAACACCAAAACTAACGTTATCGAGGCTGGCCCTAACATGAAGATGCACGAGGAGAAAGATTGGTATTATAACGTGGAACGGGAGAACGAGAAACCGGAGCGTTGCGGACCGGTTACTTTTTCGGAACTGAAAGAGCTTTGGAACAAAGGTGTGCTCACGCCCAGAACCCGCTGCTGGGCTGTTGGCATGGACGGATGGCGCTCTCTGCAGCAGATTCCCCAATTGAAGTGGTGTTTGATGGCCAAGGGCTCGCCACTGTTCAACGAAACGGAACTTGCTCAACATGTTCTGGACATACTGATCAAATGCACGAGCTTCTTCCCAAGTCGAGCGCGAGATGGCGAAGCAGTGCTTATTCCAGGACCTCGATTGTCCCGAAAATTATCCGAATTTATCTGCCTACCGCACATTGTTCAAGTTTGCTTGACCCATGACCCTGGTCTGTTGGAACGAGTAGCCACTTTGCTATGCCAGATAATGGAAGATAATCCAGAAATGTCCAAAGTTTATCTTACTGGAGTGTTCTATTTCATGCTCATGTATACCGGCAGCAATATATTGCCCATCGCTAGGTTCCTTAAGATGACTCACATGAAGCAGGCATTTCGCAGCGAAGAAACCACCTCTCAGTCAGGCATCATGCACCGCAGTATTCTAGGCCAGCTTTTGCCTGAAGCAATGGTGTGCTTTCTAGAAAACCACAGCTCTGAAAAGTTTGCCGAAACGTTCCTGGGAGAGTTCGACACGCCGGAAGTTATCTGGAGCTCGGAAATGCGAAGAATGCTCATCGAAAAGATTTCTGCCCACATTGCCGATTTCACACCAAAGCTGAAAGGTCACACCATGGCCCGGTATCCGTACCTGGCGATCCCAGTCATCAGCTATCCCCAGTTGGAGAACGAATTGTTTTGTCATATATTCTACTTGCGACATCTGTGTGACATTCGCAAGTTTCCTAATTGGCCAATTCCTGATCCGGTACGACGTTTCTGACTTTTACGTTAATCTATTTGTAATTCATTGAGTTTTTATATCCTAGGTTCAACTGTTGAAGCACACTTTGGATGCCTGGCGGAAGGAAGTGGAGAAAAAGCCATCTCAGATGACCGTTACGCAGGCGTACGAGGACCTGGGAATTGATTTGGCGAAATTTCCACAACCGGACGAGTCCGTCATTCGCAAGAGTTACTATCGATTGGCCCAGATGTACCATCCCGATAAGAATCCGAAAGGAAGGGTAAGTTATTACTGACTGTAAACTATGTAAAAGCAATTCATCACTCGTTACTTGTGCGATATCGCAGAATATTCTAAATCACTATTTTCACGACACCGTCAAAAGTAAAACGGGGTTAACAGAAACACCTCCCTTTGATTGTTGCGTACTAACATTAGTTGCAAGGGTCCCAACTAAGGATCATGCCTCCCTCTTCAATTACAGTATAGCTAATATTAAATTAAAAAATACCTACTGGAATCCAAATTGCTTGTATCTATAAAGAACTGCCTATATACAAAAGAAGGAACATTCCCCTTCCGGAAAAAATCAAATTCATGAAAGCAAAAGCTAATTTCGAAAAGAAGAGATCCAATATGCACCACTAACAAGTTTGCCTTCTTTCCATTGAAGGCTGTTCTTATTTTTTTTTCCACAGGGACAATACAGGGACAGTATAGTTTATGCCAAACGTCCCTTATGCCAAAAATGTGCTTTATGCCAAACGAGCTTATGTCAAACGTACCAGACTCTTTTAGGGTCCCTTGTTCGACTGTTTCAATTTTGGAAGTTTGGATTGCCGAAGTTCAGCACAATTTTACCGTAGTTTAGTCATTTCTACCCAACATCTCCATTAGACAAAATATCTTCACGGAGAAAAATAATTAGTAAACGCAAACGAATTCCAGTTTGATTCAACCGGATTGTTGTATTAAATAGGGCACAAGCAAATTGTTAGTTTGATTTGACTGCCCGCGGTAGTTGTAACTAACTAAAACTGGTAGTTGTTTCTCCGGCGTTTCACTGGTTAGTTTCAACAAATATTCGTTTGGAACTACCAATGTGTTGGTTGTTTCGATTTGACAGCATCGTTTTTGGCAGTAGTTTCAACAAACATTCATAGTTTGGTTTGAACAAATCTTAGTTTGATTCAAGCAATGTTTGCCGTTAACATTGAACGGAATAATTAGTTAAAATTACCAAACTGTCCATTTAGTCCTACATATTCAATGGTTTATTTGAAAAAAAAACAATAAAAATAAAAACAAAACAACATTGAATGATCCATAAGTTTATTCAAAATACCCATATGTTTCCCAGACAGCTTTTAAAATGAACAAAACATTTCCCTAAAATTCAGATAAAGGATTACGAATTGGAGAAGAATGCTACTTCCACGGGGCAATGGGATACAAGAGAGATAGAACGAATCTCCATTCTTCCGGTCTTCCGGAGTTGCCGTCCGAGCCGTTCATGTCTTAGCCAGCGCTTACACCGAACTTATTCTCAGCTGCTTCTGCGATACATTTACAGCTGAAACACCAAACTTTTAATTTACTAGCAGCTAATTCATGATGCTGACTGATTATGCGTGAAGATTTTCGATATGATGAAGTGGCATCCATACGTTATTTGTTCTAATTTTCGCAAGAGGTGAAGTGGCTTCCTATTTTGCCACAAACATACTTGTAGATGTAGCAGGAACGGGACACCGGGCTTGAGAAAGTTGTTGGAAATGAAATTGTTTGTCATTTCGAATGCATGCTGGTGGGTAAAAAATAAATTTGTTACTGTGAATAAAACCATCAAAAACTTTACCAAAACTCACTGTTTGCTGCTATTTTGCTGAAATAATTCTTCACAAGTCTGTTCTGTTGCGAATAATGACGATAACAGCAGAGCTGGCGACGACGGTGGCGGAATGACAATATTGAAACAAACCGAAATATTGGTTTGTTTTGAACTAAATTTCCGATTGTTTTTTCTCTGACTAAAATATTGGTTTATTTTAACTGGCAGTATTTGTTGAAGTGATCTATGATTTTGGTTTGATTGATTCACGTCTGATTGAAAATGAACAACCTGAAATCCGGTAAAAACAAACTAATCTCCCGTTGAAATACAACAAACACATTAGTTTGAAACCACCGAACCTGTGTTTGTTTTGGAAAACCAAGTTATAGTAGAAACAACTAATTTCGATGGTTATTTCAAACGATTAAAATAAGTTTGAATCAACAAAAAACAGTTTGTTTACAACTATTTTTCATTGTTGTATTTCAACTACCACGTTTGTTGTTTCAAACTAAACCGATTTTTCTCCGTGTTGCCTTTTCCCGGAGAGAGCTACAGCACAGTGAATCATTCTTTTGTATTCTCATTCAAAGTTTTCCGGGGAATGAATTTTTCGAAACGATTTTCGGGTGAAAGCAAGGGCGTAGCCAGCTTTTCGGCCAGGGGGGGGCGAGCACCCTTACACTGAAAACCTCTTTGCAGTAACAAGGAGTTCAAATACTTCATCATTTAAAAAAAAAGTGAAGTATGAAATATGGGTAATTAACAGGAATGGTTCAATGGAAGAATCATATATGATTCTAATCCTGAGAAACTCCTCAAGATATTGCTTCGGGAATTTCTTAACAAATGCCATCATGAATTTGAATTTATCCAGCAGTTTCTCCAGAAATTTCTTTAATATTTTTCCAGGTTATTTTAATGTAGATATTTCAGCAGAAATTACCCTCGGAAAACTTGCAGTAATTCCGTTGGGAATACCTTCAGAAATTTCTTCAATAATTCCTCCACAAGTTTTATTAGGAATTTCACCATGCATTCTTTTGAGAATTTCCCCAGCAATTCTTTACAAATATCATTCTTAATTCCACCAGAAATCCGTTTGAGAAGCTCCAGAAAATACTTTAAGAATTTCTCCGGGAATTCTTTCAAAAATTCCAATCAAACTAAGATTCCTTTCCTTGAGAAATACCCTAAGAAATTTTTGGAGAAATTTCGTCGAAAAGTCCTTTAATGAATTCCTTCGGAATTACCGGACAAAATTCTTTGAAAATTTCTAAAGAAATTCCTTCGGAAATTCATGGAGGAATATCTGTGGAAGTTGCTAGAGCAATGCATTCGGAAATTTTTAAAGGAATCAATTAAAAAATAATTTCAGGAATTTATTTTCGAAAATCCTTGAGGAATTCCACCGGAAATTTCTTGAAAAATTTTTCAGAAATTTCTTAAGGAATTCCTTCATTTCTAAAGCTCCTTGAGAAATTCCATAAGACATTCCTTCGAGAGTTCTTCTACGATTTCCTTTAGAAGATTCTTCGAGAATTCCTTGAGGAATTTCTTTGAAATAGATTTAGAATATTCCTTGAGGAACTCCTTCGGAGTTTCCGTGAGGAATTCTTCCAAAAATTCCTTGAGGAATATCTTCAAAAATTCTTGGAGGAATGCATCCGGAAATTTCTGTGAGAATTCCTTCCCAAATTCCTGAAGCAATTCTTTCGAAAATATTGAAAAAATTCCACTAAAAGTCTCATGAGATATCCCTTCTGAAATTCCATAAAGAATTTCTTTAATAATCTTTCAAAACTACCTTAGAGACGAACCAGCCAAGGGCTGAAAGTCTCTCAAATAAAGATAAATCAATCAATCAATCAAAACTTCCTTGAAAAAATATTTCGGAAATTCCTGAAGAAATGCTTTTTGTGATTTTTTATTTCCTGGAGGAACTCATTCGGAAATTCTTTGAATCTTTCCTTTAAAAATGCCTTGATTAGGAAAATTCGGAAATTGTTAAAGTAAATCGTTTGGAAATTTTTTTGACATATGTCTGAAATATCTTATGGAATACCTTGGGTAATTTCGTGAGAAATTGTTTGATAAGTTTGTTGAAGAATTTTTTCGGTTTTTTTTTTATAAATCTTTACGAAATTCCTCAAGGAATTCCAGCGAAAGATCCTTGAGAAGTTTCTTCGGAAATTCCTCAAGAAATTCCTTCAAAAATGTATTGCGGAACTCCTACGAAAACTTAAGAAACTCCTTCAAACATTCCTTCAGAAACACGTTTGGGGATTATGTGTGAAAATCCTAAGGAAATTTTTTGAGGACAACCGTCAAAAATTTTTGGAGGAATTCATTCGGAAATTTTTGGAGATATTTCAAGGCAAATCCATAAGAAATTTCTTTGGAAATTCCGGGAGGGATTTCTTTGGAAATTCGTAGAGGAATTCCTTCGGAAATTCAGAAGCAAATCCTTTGAAAATTCCAGGAGAAATTCCTTTGAAAATTCCTGGAGGAATTCCTACGGAAATTTCTGGACAAACTCCTCCGGAAACTCATGGAGGAATTCTTCGGGAAAATCCTGCAGGAATTCCCTCGAAAATTCTTGGAGAAACTCCTTCGAGAATTCGTGAAGGATTTCCTTCGGAAATTCCTGGAGGATTCCTTCCTGAAATTTCTGAAGTAATTCCTTCTTGAAATTTCTGGAGGAATTCCTTCGGAAGTTTATGGAGGAATTCCTTCAGAAAATCCTTGAGCGATTCCTTCGCAAAAGTCTTGAAGGAATTCCTTCTGAAATTTATGGAGGAACTCCTTCGGAAATTCGTGAAGGAATTCCTGGAGAAATTCATTCGAAAATTCCTGGTGGAATTCCTTCGGACATTCATGAAAGAATTCTTTCGGAAATTCCGGCAGGAAATCCTTTGAAAATTCCAGGTGAAATTCCTTTGAAAATCCCTGGAGGAATTCCACCGGAAATTACTGCAGGGATTCCCTCGGAAATTCCAGGAGGAATTCCATCAGAAATTGCTGGAAGATTTCCTTCGGAAATTCCAGGACGAATTCCTTCGGAAATTGCAGAAGGAATTTATTTGAAAATTCCTGGAGGATGTCCTTCGGAAATTCCTGGAGGATTTCCTCCGGAAATTCCTAGAGTAATTCCTCCAGAAATTTGTGGAGGAATTTTTCCGAAATTTCCTGGAGGAATTTCTCCGGAAGTTCTTGGAGGATTTCCCTGGATTTCCTGGAGGAATTGCCACGGAAATTCCTGGAGGAATTCTCTCGGCAATACATGGAGGAATTCATTCGGAAAATCCTGAAGGAATTCCTTCGCAAAATTCCTGGTGGAATAACATAGGAAATTCATGGAGAAATTCCTTTGGAAATTTCCAAAGGAATTTCTCCAGGAATTTCCGACAGAATTTCTCCTGGAATTTCTGAAGGAATTCTTCCTGGAATTTTCAAAAAAAAAAAATCATCCAGGAATTTCCAAACGAGTTTTGCCAGGAATTTCCGAAGGAATTTCTAAAGGAATTACTCCAGGAATTTCCAATGGAATTCCTCCGGGAATTTTTAAAGAAACTCCTCCAAGAATTTCTGAAGGAATTTCTCCAAGAATTTCCGAAATAATTGCTTTCAGAAGGAATGCATCCAACAGATTCCGGAGGGATTTCTCCAGGAATTACCGAAGAAATTCCCCTAAGAATTTCCGAAAGAATTCCTGCAGGAATTTCCAAAGGAATTCCTCCATGAATCTTCAAATGAATTCATCCAGCAATTTCCGAAAGAATTCCTGCAGGAATTTTTGAAGGAATTCCTAACGGAATTTATAAAGGAATTCCTCCATGAATTTTCGAGGGAATTCCTCTTGGAATTTCCAAAAATAAAATCCAAAAAGACTTTTCGAAAAAAAAGTTTCCAGGAATTTCAGAAGGAATACCTCCAGGAATTTCTGAAGTATTTCCTTCCGGAATTTCCGAAAGAATACCTCCAGTAATTTCCGATGAAACTATTCCAGCAATTTCCGAAGGAATTCCTCCTGGAATTTCCAAAGAAATTCGTCCAGCAATTTCTGAAGGAATTCCTACAGGAATCATAAAAAGCATTCCTCTAAGAAGTTTAGAATGATTTTTTTCCAGGAATGTCCTAAGGAATTCATCCAAGGATTTTCTCAGGAATTTCTCTATAGATTTCTGAAATAATTCCTCCAGAAATTTCCGGAGGTATTCATCCAAGATTTTTCGAGGGAATTCCCCAAGGAATTTCCGAAGGAATGCCTCCAGAAATTTCCGCAGGAATTCCATCAGAAATTTCCGAACGAATTCCTTCAGGAATTTCCGAAGGAATTCCTTCAGGAATTTCCGAAGGAATTCTTTTAGGAATTTGCGTAGAGATTCCTCCAAGAATTTTGAAAGGAATTCCTTCTAGATTTTTTAAAGGAATTTCTCCAGGATTTTCTTTCAGGAATTTCCGAAGCAATTCCTCCCGGAATCTCTGAAAGAAATCCTCCAGGAATTCCTAAAGAAATTCCTTCTGGAATTTCCGAATGAATTCCTCCAGGAATCTCCAAAGGAATTCGTCCAGCAATTTCCGAAGGAATTCCTCGCGGAATTTCTGAAAGAATTCCTCCAGAAATTTCCGCAAGTATTCATCCAAGATTTTTCGAAGGACCTCGCCAAGGAATTTCCGAAGGAATGCCTCCAGAAATTTCTGCAGGAATTCCATCAGAAATTTCCGAACGAATTCCTTCAGGAATTTCCGAAGGAATTCTTCCAGGAATTTGCGAAGAGATTCCTCCAAGAATTTTGAAAGGAATTCCTTCTGGAATTTTTTAAGGAATTCCTCCAGGATTTTCCTTCAGGAATTTCCGAAGCAATTCCTCCCGGAATTTCCGAAAGAATTCCTCCAGGAATTCCTAAAGAAATTCCTTCTGGAATTTCCGAATGAATTCCTCCATGAATCTCCAAAGGAATTCGCCCAGCAATTTCCGAAGGAATTCCTCGCGGAATTTCTGAAAGAATTCCTCCAGAAATTTCCGAAAGTATTCATCCAAGATTTTTCGAAGGACCTCGCCAAGGAATTTTCGATGGAATTCCTCCAGTAATTTCCGAACGAAGTCCTTCAGGAATTTCCGATGGATTTTTTCCAGAAATTTCCGAAGGAATTCTTCCAGGATTTTGCGAAGGGATTCTTCCAAGAATTTTAGAAGGAATTCCTCCAGGAATTTCCAACGGAATTCGTCGAGCAATTTCCGAATGAATTCCTCCCGAAATTTCTGAAAGAATTCCTTCAGGAATTTTTTGAAGGAATTCCTAATGGAATTTCCGAGGGAATTCCTCCCGGAATTTCCGAAAGAATTCCTTCAGGATTTTCCGAAGGAATTCTGCTAGGGATTTCCGACGGTATTCCTCCAGGAATTTATTAAAAAAAATCTAAAAAGAATTTCCGAAAAAAATCCTCCAGGAATTCCTGAAGGAATTTCCAAAAGAATTCGTCCTGCAATTTCCGAAGGAATTCCTCCAGAAATTGCCGAAGAAATTATTGCTGGAATTTCAGAAGGAATTCCTCCTGGAATTTCCAATGAAATTCGTTCAGCAATTTCCGAAGGAATTCCTCCCGGAATTTCCGAAAGAATTCCAAAGGAGTTCATCCAGCAATTTCCGAAGGAATTTCTCCCGAAATTTCTGAAAGAATTCCTCCAGAAATGTCCGAAGGAATTCCTCCAGGAATTCCGCTAGGTGCAAGAATTTCCAAAAAAATCCATAATGTATTTCCGGAAAAATTCCTCCATGACTTTCCGAAGGATTTTCTCCAGGAATTTTCAATGACATTCGTCCAGCAATTTCCGAAGGAATTCCTCCGGGAATTTCCAAAAGCATTCCTCCAGGAAGTTTGGAATTATTTTGTCCAGGAATTTCGTAAGGAATTCACCTAAGGATTTCCTCACGAATTTCTCCATGGATTTCTGAAAGAATTCCTCCAGGAATCTCCGAAGGTATTCATCCAAGATTTTCCCAAGGAACTGCCCAAGGAATTTGCGAAGGGATTCGTCCAGGAATTTTGGATGGAATTCCTTCAGGAATTTCCAAAGAAATTCCTCCAAGTTTTTCCGAAGGAATACCCTCAGGAATTTTCGAAGATATTCCTCCAAGAATTTCCGAAGGAATTCCTGCATACATTAAAAAAAATACGAGGATGCAGGAGAATTTTATTTTTACTAGTCAAAAACAGCTCTGATCATCTAAGTTTTTCGGTTAAGTTAGAATATAGTTGCTCGGTCAGGGGGGGGCCACGGCCCCCCCCTGCCCCCCCCTGGCTACGCCCTTGGGTGAAAGTTATAGAATTGATATGACTTAGCGATGCGTGAAGCAATATACACGATTACATGCTCAAACGACCAACTGCATTGATTACTCTAAGAACAGCACTTCGGTAGGTATTACAATTATTTACTGTTTTACTATTTTCAGGAAATTTTCGAACGCGTCAATCGAGCCTACGAGTTTCTGTGTTCACGACGGGGTAACACGGATGGGCCCAACCCGAGCAACATTGTGTTGATTCTGCGAGCGCAAAGCATTCTCTTCGACCGGTACGCGGATGTCCTACAACCGTACAAATATGCCGGCTATCCGCAACTCATCAAAACAATTCGTCTGGAAACGAAAGATGAACAGCTGTTCTCTAAAACGGTTCCGTTGCTTAGCGCTGCTTCCGAGCTGTGCTACCACACGGTTCATTGCTCTGCACTGAATGCGGAAGAACTGCGACGGGAAGAGGGCATAGAAGCACTGCTGGAAGCATATTCTCGATGTGTCTCTATCATGGGAGCTGACTCACAGCGGGATTCGCTGCACTATGAAGTGATATCGAACATCACCCGGTGCTTCGAAGTGGCTTGTAGTTTTGAAAACTGTCGGAAGAAGATCTTAGAGTTGCCACAGTTGATCGTGGATGTTTGCAGAGTGGTCTACTTCAAGCATTCGCTTTCAGTTAGTCTGGTGACCAGTTTGGCTGCCAACAACTACGACTTACAGTGTAATCTAGTGCGAAATGGGGTATTGTGGTCTCTTATGATTTTTATGTTCGACTATGACTATACGCTGGACGAAAGTGGTGTATCGACAGAAGAGCAATCGAACAATCAGCAAGTTTCGAACAATCTAGCGAAACTGTCTCTGTTGGCTTGTGTTGCTCTTGCCGGATATCAAATGACCCTTATCGATGATCCTAAACAAGCTGTTACGAAGTCAACGCCCAAATCGAATCCCACCTCTCGAAGTGATTCCCCTCAACAGCCGGCCGCCATCAGGAGCAACTCGCTCACACAGTCACAAACGTACTCCCAAAATGCCTCAAATCTTATTCAGAACAATTCAAACTTGATACAGACAGCTGCCATCATGGATCGCACGTTGCAAGACAAACCCGAAACTCAGGCGTCAGATGCTTCCTCCGTCGAGCTGTCCGAGTGTGAGAAAGGCTTGAGCAACAAGAAGTATAAGATATCGGCCACCGCACCCGCCAACACCGTGGTCAAGAAAATGCTAGATCAACTGCTGACAGCGTTTGTGGCGAACAAGATGGTTTCCGATAAAGAAACGGAGGTGCTGAAGCTTCTCAATTCAAACACCAGGAATCCGTATCTCATCTGGGACAACGGAACGCGTGCACAGCTGATGGATTTCTTGGAGTTCCAGCGAACCAATGCATCCAAAGAGCAGTATGAGGACGTGGCCGATATTCATGAAATCGTGAAGGGATTTTCATTTGACGCTCACAGGTATGATTATAAATATGATCATGATTTTGAATTTTTGGTTATTTATTTGTTAATTTGTAAGTATAAACGAGGAAAAAACAGTAGCAATTTCTCCATGAGGCAGTACTTCGTTACTCACATAACAGTCCCATGTTATGAATAGATACCTAACTCAGCAAAGATGGGACTGTTATGCGGGTAGAAGCAGCATAGTTCATATCTATTATGCAAATTATAAACTTTATTGTACCAAATCAAAAATGCCACATCAATTTACTAGGTAACACATCATTTTTCAGCCTGTACTCCAAAGCATATTAGTTTGAATGCGATTCCGAAAACAACACATGATTTTCTGAACAACTTGAATCACTTATAGAAGTTTATAACTTTTGTTTTACTATATTGTAATTGAAAATCATGATTCAATGTATTTTTTTTTATAAAAAAAGTGTTTTTTTATGTTTTCAGGGACGAGCTGAAAATCGGAGGCATTTTCATCCGAATCTACAACGAAATGCCAACGTTCCCAATCATCAATCCGAAAACGTTCGTAATCGATCTGCTGGAGTTCCTCAAACAGGCTTACAATCACCTAACCGCCAAAAACGTCAAACCACTGCCACCGCCGCCAAGTGGCAACACCGTCAACAGCCAAGGTATTCTCATTCCCACTAAAACATGGAAACCTCTTGTTCCGACCAAAAGCAACCCAGTGAACAGTAATATCATCAACAATAATACAAATACAGGTGGTCCCCAGCAGAAGCAACCGGACATCAACGCCGTACTGAGCGAGTACAGTCGCGCAAGACAACGAAATCATTTGACCACTTCCGGATCGGCTTCCGTGGATGACACTTCGAAAACGTACGATTTCGCTTCGAACCCGAATGCGATCAATCACATAGTGATGGCGATGAAGGCCCTCATCTCTGTCATCAAATCGAACACCAATGTAGAGATTCAGTGCATCGGACACTTCGAAATGTTGTTCGGGTTCCTGTCGTCCAGCTTGTGCGATCGGGATAAAATCCTGAAAACGCTGGCGCTGGAAATCGTGTGTCTAGTGTCTCGCAACAAGGAATGTGTCACTGAAATCTCAGCCTGCGAAATATTTGGTCTCTATTTGATTGCCTTGAAGGATAAGGACCTACGCGACATGCAACTGAAAGTGCTGGAAACGCTTTCAGGGCTGCTCAACGTTCCCAAAATGATCAAAGAGGGGCATTCTAAAGGCGCTGTAATATATTTGCTAGATCTGTTTTGCAATTCGAACAATCCGCAGATACGGGAATGTTGTGCGGAATTACTATCAAAGATGAACGCCGACAAACTCAGCGGACCAAAGGTAGGATTTCTGGGCTTTTTAATTAGCGAGTATGAATCGCATCCGTGGGTATTGTTTATGTTTAGTAAATTATCGATATAAATTACTTTTGAAATATCCGGATTCCGTTCACAGTAGTTGGGTAAGTTTTCGTTTATTCAAGTGAATCGAATACTAGATGGCGACCGTGAGATTATAATTTTGATCATGAAAGCCAGCAATAGTAGTGATCCATTTGCCAGGATTTAAGAATATATCTAATTATAGCACTGTTTGCAGTTCAGAAGGAATTTCTCAGCCTATCTTGATGCATGGGAAATTCCTTGCCTGAATTGCTCAAGAAACAGGTTTTTCTTCGATCGCAGTACGCAGTAGTGAAGAAATGACAGCTCAAATGGCAGTCACAGAAGAAAGTTTCTGCCAGGAATCACTCAAGAAGTTTCTTGAGCGATTCCTTTCGAACTCGAAACTGCGCTTATCAAAGAATTTATTCCGTGCAATACTTTTGAACGCAATAAAACGGTGGTGGACACTTGTACCTTACATTCCTATCATTCATTTAATTTTTTGAAACATAGAATTGTTGTTATTATATTACGGGTCGATGTCGTCTCGCTTACGATGATACCGGATCGTAAACCGGACACTACCCACGGATCAATTTAAATTAAATTCGGTTCAATAATATTTTTGTCAACACCCTTCATTTCTAGATTCGCATTACGGTTTGTAAATATTTACCATCAGTATTCTTGGACGCTATGATCGATTCCCCATCGGTGGCTGTTCAAATGTTTGAATCTACTCATGAGCATCCGGAGCTAATCTGGAATGATCGAATACGAAGTAGCGTATCGGATGCAGTGCATGACAGTGCCGATAGTTTCTTCGCCCAGCAGAAGCAAAACCCGAAAACTATTTGGCGGGATCCGGAGGTTTTGCCAGATATCTGTTCCAGTGAGCTGGTCGTTTCCGGCGTTTATCTAAGACTGTACATTTCCAATCCGGGATGGACCTTACGCAAACCAAAGCAATTCCTTGCCGATTTGTTGGATTTCATAGTGGACAACATCAGTCGGAACGGTGTTGATAAGAATATACTGGATATCTCAACGACTGCACTGGTCCTGCTGCTAAATGCACAACCAAACCTTGCCGATTCGGTACCAGTGTTGGGTCATATACCCAAATTCTTCCGTCAATTATCTGTTCAACCAAAAAGCGCGCTCACCGTACTGCATCAGTTGTCACTTTCAGAGGTGAGAAAAAGCTATTGCTTTACTTGCAGTTTAATAACGATGAACTTTTTCCCCCCACAGATTTGCGTGAGTGCCATTTCACAGACGGATTGTATTCTAGCGTTGAAGTCGTGCATGGAAAGTCACCGGGAACTGGTTGCTACATCGTGTGAGACATTGAGTAGACTATTCAAGTGTCAGCATGTAAGTTTTAGACAAAGCTCATTTCTAACCATTACAAAACCAAAACAAAAAAGTCTTCACATCTACCAATACCAATATAACCTATCGTAACCTTAAATTTATTGACAAGGAAGGCTTCCTATACACAATTTAAATGTTACATGCAAAAATCAGATACTATCCTAAATTTTGCGAGACACTTCATCAGCTTCTATTTGGGAGATCCGCTGGATAATCTTTCGTGGGCTCAATTTTTCTAGAAGTATTGGTAGAAATGCTAATACCTTGTAATGTAATTTCTTTGAGAGTTTCAACAGATACTACCGGATTCTTTTCTTCTATATAGGCTCAGTGTACCAGTTATGGCTATAGTACCTCAAATTCGCCATAGTCGATTTTCAATCTTTAATGATGCAAATCAACAAGAAAAAAAATTTGAACGACAGATCATGTTCATTAAAGATGATTGCAATCATTCAAACTTCACAATTTGCTCAAATTATGATAGAAATAAATCATTTTCCTTAAATTTTCGGCTTCCTTGCACCCTATTTCGCCATAGTGTACCAGTTATGGCTAATCCCATAAGGAATGCATGTAAATAGTGCGAAGTGGAACACAAATTAACAAATGTATCCATAACTGGTACAGGGTTCCTATCATTGGCACACGCCGTAATAAATACTAAAAGTAGTTTTGGACCCTTTTGTATATTTTTCTTGTGAAGTATGAAAACTAATCAATCATTTGACATATCGATGGCATTCGACGGTCTTCTTCTTATTTTTGTAGAAATAGTTCTTCTTAGGTAGTGCGATAACTGGTACAGGCACCCTATGTCTTAATTTGATAGCTGGTACGAAAACCTGAGAAAATCAGGAAATTTTATTTTCTTGCTCGTGTATCCTCCCCGTTTGTTCAATCTTTCATAGCTAATGATCACATTATCTTAGGACTCCCTCATACGTCAATCACTGGAGTGTCAACTGATTCCCTATTTGTTGGGTTTACTGGAGAGCCGCATTGAAGCCACCACAAACCCGGCAATGGTTAAGGCCCAAATTGTGGCCGCCCTCAAAGCCATGACATCAAACCTGACCTACGGCGATCGAGTGGCACACATACTGAATCAGAACCCAGTTTGGGCAGAGTATCGGGACCAGAAGCACGATCTGTTCATCACCGACACCAACGTTAGGGGCTATCTTACAGGTACGATCGAAGTGCTTACGAAAGTGCAGCCTCTATATTGATTTTTTTCCTTTATTCCTCAGGAGCTCCCAACACTACCGCTGGGTATCTGACCCAGGGGCCAGCCAAGAACGTCGAAGTGCTGACTTCACCACCGCCGATTGATCGGGACGACCCACTGTTTTCGCGTAGTACCAGCAACGATTCGTAAGTATCACACAGACAAGACTCAATGCTATTCCACACATCCTGTGCTGCTAGCAGAAATTTTGGCAGAACAAGTAGTCGTAATATTTCCCACTCACGTAAACAACAAAACTTTGAACCAGGGTCGCCATTTCGTCTAAATAGTTTATAAAATCTTGTAAATGAACTGATAAACATAATGGCTAGTTAGCATTCGAAAGAGGAGTACTAAAATGATCTAATAGTGACGTAGCATTATTCATCGGTTAATGAAAGTAATGACGTGTAATATATCACCATCAGAAAATAGCTTATAAAGTTTAACTGCAAACTCTATACATAAGATAATGGATTTTTATTATATTGTGATATTTTTAAAATGTAATTTATATATTGAAGTCACAATAACTTCGCAAGGAATAAAAAGAACTATAAACTAGAGTAATCATATTAGTATGAGGATGAATTATATCACAATCCTTTTTGGCCCCACTTGACATTAGCGTTCTTGTAGATCAACGATAAAATTGTCTGGGACAATGATAAGTGTCTGGGTTCGCTTCCCAGTATGGTTCAGTATATTTTTTCTTCCAATCTTGATAGGAAACGACCCCGCTCTATTGTCAAATTTCTCGAACCGCGAGAATTCGGTTCACCAGTGTATAAGACTTAAAGCCTGTATCTAGGATTAACTCCATAAATCCGGACATGACACAGAAAGAACTATGGAATACTGTCAAGATGATCGGGGGTGGCCGCCCTTCTAAGAATAACATAATCTTATTGAATGACCAACACTTAGCGACACAATTCATGAATCAGAACTTTCCAACAATAGTAAATGAAATTAACTACATTCCATTACCAACCCAAAACTACATAAAAATTAATTTCAAGGACATTAGACAGACAATTTACTCAAAAAAAGATCACTCTACCCCAGGACCAGACCTTCTATCATTTTACATACTAAAGCGTATTAATCTTAACTTACAAATAAGAATTACAGAGTTACTTGAGGAAGTCCTTAACTCGGGTAATATACCCGAGGAATGGAGATCTATCAAAATAATACCATTACTTAAAACAAGTAAAGACCCCAACCAGTGGAATTCATACAGACCGTTAGCAATGATGAATGTCTTACTAAAACTTATAAATTGTACAGTCAAACAAGAACTTTCAACTTTCATTACTAAAAATAATATCCTCCCAGTTAATTCATTTGGATTCAAGAAACACACAAGTGCAATAAATTGTGTTAATTACCTAGTTTCTATGGTCACACATTCTAAAAGAGAAGGTTTGGTCATGGTAGCTACATTTCTTGACTTGTCAAAGGCTTTTGACAACGTCAATGTTGATAAACTTTTAGAAACTCTTCGAAATGAGAATATTCCCAATCAATTAGTGAATTGGGTTTATCATTATTTAAAAAAACAGAAAAACGATATTACTTTTAAATGACGGTACTGAAATAACACAAATTACCAACAGCGGACTTTCACAAGGATGTCCGCTGTCCCCTATTCTATTTAACCTTTACACTAAAGTGGTACACAAAATAATTCAAGAGGACGGAACTTTAATTCAATTTGCAGATGATTTCACTGCCGTTATACAAGGTTTTAGTATAGCTGTTGCCGCTAACAAAATGAACACCTTTCTCTCGAAGTTAAACTTGGAATTCAAAAATTTAAGCTTTGAGTTAAATCCGCAAAAATCAGCTTCAATAGTTTTTACCAATAAATATAACCCTAACATAGACATTTTCATTTAAACAATACCTCAATACCAATAGAAGAGAGCCACAAATTTTTAGGAATCATAGTAGACCATAAACTAAATTTTAAATATCAGATCGAGCAAATGTGCATCAAAGCAAAACAAAAGGTAAATATACTCAAAATGATATCGAGGAAACGTAGTGGTGCACATCCCGAACAGATGCTAAAAATTACTAAAGCTATAGTCAGATCTCTTTTGGATTACGGAATAACAATAGTAGCAGCAGCAGCAAAAACAAACTTTGAAAAGTTAGAAACAGTATATTTGTCAGCATTACGAACATCCATGAGATACTTGAAATCCACTCCCAATCATGTCGTTTTATTCGAGACTGGTGAAATGCCTTTAAAATTAAGAGCAGGAATTCTTGCTTCGAAAGAGGTAGCTAAAACAATATATTTCAACAATAGTCCTATAATTAGTCATCTCACAGAACTGATGCAAATAGATTTTTTACCTAGACACATTTCATATATAGAAAAGATAGCTTCTGTAAACAATTTCCATTACTCACAGCTTGCTCAAAACATAGTTTTAAAATCACCTTTCACCTTCCAAACCAAACTTAAAGTGACTCGATAAAAAATCTGAAAAAGGCAAATGTTAGCATAGAAATTCAAAAACAGATGGTAGCAGAACTGATAGAAACTAGTTATGCAAACACATATCATATTTATACGGACGGTTCTCTCATGGATACAATCCCTGGTTTTGGTTTTTATGACCCAGTAGAAAGAATATCCTTCAGTTATAGGCTTAAAACTGGTTTCACAATAATGAACACTGAAATAGCAGCAATAATCAAAGCAATAGAATACGCTAAGAATAAAAATGCTAAAGAGTTGACAATATTCACAGATTCAAAAAGCGCTTGTTCATTATTAAACAACTCACAACAAACAGATAACTATTTAATTACAAAACTTATAAACTTAGTTGAGCTGCAGTATTTGTTCCAAATAAAACGCCATAGTTCTGAAGATACACCCACGAAGTTCCCAAACACAAACGGAAATTGTCCGGAGCAATCAAGATAAGTAAAAACTTTTATAAACAGGCACGCAAGTCTTTCTACTACTAGGCAAATAGAATATTTATGTGTTTGTTTATTCATCACATTCGTGGCGGTGCGGGACATTTTATAATATAGGTACCGTACTTAACATTTCTTCAATTCACCTTTAAATAACTGATCTTTAAATTTTGTAAAAAAACTTGCATCTCAATTATTTTCATCATATTAGTTTTCTTTTATTTCAGAATTTTTAAAGCATTATGGTAGAAAGAGTTGGTGTCATGATTCGTGCAAAACTTGAAACTGAAAACTCCTTATTTCCCCCTATGGGTTATAGGGAGGAGCGGGACATTCGAGCCTACTCATCAGTGGAAAGGACTTGCTATGCTAATCGGTTTAGCATAGGGCAGATACAAGTCTACTGGTAGACGTATCGCCCAGCGATTCAACGCAGATTGGCCACGGCCCGGGGGTGCGTTGATTATAACAGAATAACAGAATAAAACTTATAAACTTAGTTGAGGATTCAGATATAGATAAATTTTTTATTCAGTGGATCCCAGGGCATATAAATTTGATAGGAAATGACAGGGCAGACAGAGCAGCTAAGTTAGGAACTACACGAACGACAATAGAACAAATAAACTTCACCTTACAAGACTTGATCAATATACTTAAATTGGAAACGGTAACCATCTGGCAGGATCAATATACGCAAATTTCATCCGATAAAGGTAAATTTCACTTTGGATATGCAAAAAATATAACTTTAAAACCGTGGTTCAAACACTTCAACTTCGAAACGCTAGACACCATCATGCTATCACGAATCAGATCTGGACATATGGCCACGAAAGACAGATTAGCAAAATAGAATTTAATTCCGAATGACCGATGTGACGATTGCTCAACCACAGAAGATTTAGAACATCTTTTGTACGACTGCCCAAATTATCTTTCGATTAGAACCCAATATCAGGATTTAATAAATAGAGTTCCGATTCAGCAAATTCTAGCAAAAAATAGTAAATCCAATTACACTGCAATAGTCGAATACCTTAAAACAAATAATAAAAATGTTTGAGATTTTGTATTAAATTCGCATTGTTTATAAAATTAAATAAATAAAGTGATAAGTCTGAACATAAATTTAAAATCAGCTACTTAAAAGCACAACAGGGGAATCAAATTTCGTGTTCGGTAAATACGATTAACTTGGCAACACAATTCACAAGACTTGACTTTATGGATCGATAGGTCTGAGCCAGATGACAGCTAGAAGAAAAAAAAACATATTTCCCTTTTTTTTTTTCTTTCCGGAGACTCCCACCCGCATTCCTGCTGGACGAGGGAGGCCTTCTACTCTGGACTTGGTAATCTCCAACAACCTGTTGAAGATGTCGAGGTTGGTAACGCACGTCGAACTATCGTCGGACCACCTGCCAGTTACCTTCACAATCGACGCTGAGATTCCAGTGGACCCGTCGGGAAAGATCATTCGCTGCTTCGACAAAGCAAATTGGAGCACATTCGTTCGAAAAGTCGATCAGGAAGTCGACCTCACGGCAGTTTGGGTCAACGATCTGGATCGGCCGTAGAAAATCGACTATGCAATCGACAGAATCACCTCGATCGTCAAGGCGGCTGAAGAGGCTGCTGTCCCGATGCGTAGGATCCTTAAAAAAAGTAAATCGCTGACGAGCTTAAGCTGCTGATACGTTTGAGAAATGTGTGGCGCAGACAGTTTATTCAAAGACGGGATCCGATAGTTGGTGCGGTTGTAAAGCATCTGAACAACGTTATCAGCACCAAAAGTGCAGAGCACTGATACAGGAACTTTGGTTCGATGCTGAAGAACCTGGATAATGGCAGCGATAAATTCTGGAAGTTAACGCGCAGCCTCCGGAACACAGTCAAGTACAGCCCTCCGCTGAACGTCAACTGTAATCTCGTAGTGAGTCCATCACAGAAAGCCGAAGCGTTCGCTGCAGCGTTTGCTACTGCTCATAACAACGAAGAGTCAGGGGATACGGACACTTCGGCTGCGGTGGACATTGCAATCGACCAAATTCGCGGTGCGAGCCCTCCCGTTCCCAATGCTGCCCTGGTAAAACCAATCATCCGAAGGCTGAAAAATCGAAAATTTCCTGGACAGGATGCAATGGGGAACACTAGCCTCAAGCACCTATCAAGAAAAGAATTAGTCGTTTTGATCATTGTTTTCAATGCGTGCCTGGTCTTAGGGTACTTTCCTACCGGATGGAAACACGCCAACGTGATAACTATCCCGAAGGAAAACAAGGACATCACCAATCCAGGTAACTATCGACCGATAAGTCTCTTGAGCAGCCTAAGCAAAGTTTTCGAAAGGGTAATCCTCGCGCTCGCACGATTAAACCGTCACCTGGAAACGGAAGAAGTCATTCCAGCGGAGCAGTTCGGTTTCAGAATGGGACACTCAACGGGTGCACCAACTCGTTCGCATCACGCAAAAGGTAAACACGGATTTCGACCGGGCAAATCAACTGGCATGATTCTTGTCGATGTGGAAAAAGCCTATGACTCCGTGTGGCAAGATGGCATCGTATACATAGTATGCAAGCACTTCCTTGACCCGATGTAAAGCTAAAGCTAATAGGTTATCGTATTGCTAATAAATTACAATTACAATCTCCTTTGGCGTACCCCAAGGATCAGTCCTGAGTCCGATTCTCTACAACGTCCTCACTTCTGACGTGCTGATGATAGACGGTGTATCGTACGCGTTCTTTGCGGATGACATGGCATTCCTGACGTCGGACAAAGATCCGCAAATAATCGTTACTCACCTCCAAGCGGCGATGAACAATCTCCAGGACTTCCAACGGAAGTGGTGAAGTCAAGTACCTTGGAGTGCTGCTCGACAAGAAGCTGAAGTTCGACAAACACGTGAACTACGTCGCCGGAAAGGTTGATCGGTCTACCAAAGCGCTGTACTCCCGCTGAATCGAAGATCAAAGCTGCACATTAAGAACAAGTTGATGGTGGTCAAGTGCGTCATTCGACCAATGATCACCTATGCATCGGTGGACGGTGGTTTGGGGAAACTGCGCTCAATCTCATCGCAAAAGGCTACATGTGAAACATGGCAAGCTGCTCAAGATGGCTCATAACTTGAACCCTCGGTACCCGACCAACGACCGCCACGAGCTGGCCGGAGTCGACACCGTTGATGCAAGCATTGAACGAGCCATGAGATCCTTCAGGACTTCCTGTGAGATGTCAGCGAATCCGATCATCGGAGCACTCTTCTCTCGACATCTGTCGTGTGCAGCATTGTTGTCCCATGTTCTATGGGAATCCCTATTAACATGGGACAATTATGCTGCACGCGGCAGATCTGTGATAATAGTTTTAAGATAATCTGAGATCTAGGGTTTTCTTTGCACTCTTTTTCCTAAATAGCCAAACGTAGCTAGTAATTTTTGTTCTGTTTATTAATGTCTCATATAGTGAATTTTAATTATTCTCTCAGTTGAAAGGTAAACCAAATCTCTGAAGTGTAAAAGTGAATAGTGTAGGGAATCGCGCCACTTGGGCGGTGGTTCTATATTCGTCTGTTTTCCACTATAACTCAGTCAAATTTGAACCGATTGGCACAACTTTTGGAATGTGGTGAGATAGGTATAATATCTACCCGTGTACAACATTTCAAGTCAATTGGTTTAAAATTGACTGAGTTATAGTGGCAAACAGACGAATATAGAACCACCGCCCAAGTGGCGCGATACCCTATGTAACAAAGTTGAATTCTGAAAAATAAATTAAATTGGAATTGAAAATAACCAAAACTATGTAAAACTTATGTAAGGTACCCCGGGGCAAGTGAGAATTCGGGGCAAGTGAGACCTACAGCTATAATTGTAATGGTATAACTGGAATCAGCATTGATGCACCCCTCGTTGTCAGTTAGTGAGTAGACAGCGAACGAGATGTTGTTAACCATCAGTCGGAAATAAATATATTCAGTAACAAGCGAAATACTCATCAATTATTCCTGGACATCACATTGGCGACGAGGATGGGATCCGAATGCTACCAGGAACTACGGAGGCGGAACATCGGGTGCAGTAGAAAGACCGGAAAATTACGGAAAAAGTTTCGGCAGTAAGCAGACGTCAAGATGGCGGCATCGGCGAGCTTTCGGTGCTACGACGGAGAGTGTGAAGAATGGGAACTCTACAAAGAGCAGTTGGAACAGTTTTTTGTTTCCAATAGGATTCCAAATGACATGAGGAAGGCGGTTCTAATCAACCATCTGAGTGCGAAAACATACAAGCTGCTAAGGGATTTGTGTACACCGGACCAACCAAAGGAAAAAGACTACGATTTTCTCTGCAAGGCACTTTCAACGCATTTCACTCCACCAGTGATTGTCCACAAAAAACGACGAGTATTTTTTCGAGCGCAGCGGGGGGAGAATGGTCCAGAGACTGTCAATGACTGGATAGTCAGGATCAAAAACTTGGCTGCAAATTGCAAGTTTGGGGATCAGTTGTCCCATGTTCTGGTGAACAAATTTGTGGATGGACTAAGTGGAAAGGCCTTTGATCGAATTTGTGAGGAGGACGAGAAGCTATCGCTCGACAGAGCTCAGGAAATAGCGTTAAAATACGAGTTGGAAATATGTGCGAATGTGAACTACACTAGAGGAGGACGACTGCCGGGAACGAAAACGGCTGAGTTTGGAGCGAAACAACAGCAGCGACGGGACAAGCAACAATTTTCCGGCGGCGCAATGCGGTGCTTGGTGTGTAACAGAACGGGCCACCTACGAAAGGATTGTCGCTACCGAAACCTGACGTGCAATAAGTGCAACAAGAAGGGGCATCTGCAGGCAGCCTGCGGCAACCAACAAGCGTTTTATGTGACAACGGCTGAACGCGCCGATCGGGAAGAGGATCTCGATAACGAGTCGAGCATTGAGTTGGAACAAAACTACATTAGTAAGTCGACTATTTCTGTAAACAAGATAGCATCAACAGAAGAAGAGGGGTTCAAAGTCGAAGTTAGGATAGCGAATCAGGTTCATAGGATGGAAATAGATTCAGGTGCAGGGGTATGTGTTTTTCCTGAATCGCTGTATCGAGAATCTTTGAGTAGCTATCAACTGAAGGAAACTTCATTAAAGCTGATGCTCTATTCAGGTCAAAGGTTACAAGTAATTGGTGCGATTACACCAGTAATTGAGTATAATGGAAGTTGTAGGACAGTGTTAGTAGCCATAGTTAAGGAAAATGGCCCTGCTCTATTGGGCAAAAATTTCATGAAAGCCTTCGGAATCCGCTTAGCATTGGTCAATAAGGTAGTAACCGGAACAGAAGAGAAGCTCGCAAAATTGTTGGATAAGTACAGTGGTCTATTTTCTGACGAATTGGGGAAGTACAAGTACGAAACTGTTTCTCTCGAAGTGGAGGAAACGGCGCGACCGGTTTTCAAGAAGCCTCGCCAAGTTCCGTTTAAATTCCAAGAGAAAATGATTAGGCAGTTGGATGATATGGAACGGTCGGGTATTATCACAAAGTGCGATAGTTCTCCATGGGCTACCCCGTTGGTTCCAGTACTCAAACCTGATGGGGAGTTGAGGCTTTGTGGAGATTATAAGGTTACGGTGAACAAACATGTCAAAGACGTGAAGCATCCTCTTCCGACGGCGGATGAAATTTTTGCCAAACTAAACGGCGGGAAGAAGTTTTCGAAACTGGATTTGTCGAAGGCTTACAATCAGTTTGAGTTGTCGGAGTCATCAAAGGAGTTGTGCGCTATTTCCACAGTTAAAGGTGTTTACAGGATGAACCGTCTACCATTTGGTGTCAAGCCAGCTTCTGGTATCGTACAACGAGAACTCGAAAAGCTTTTTTGTGGTATTCCCGGGGTGCAAAACTTTCTTGACGACGCAGTTGTTACGGGTGATAATGATGAAGAACATCTCGAAAGGCTGGAAAAGGTATTTGATGTGCTGGATAAAGCAGGTTTGAAGTTGAACAAAGAAAAATGTCAGTTTTTCAAAAGTGATGTAAACTTTCTGGGTTATACGGTAAACGAGGATGGTTTGAAGAAAACTGATGAACGTATTCGCTCTATTCGAGATGCACCCGAACCAAAGAACGTAAGTGAAGTCAGGGCCTTTGCTGGGTTAGTAAACTATTATGCCAAGTTCGTGAAGAATTTAGCTACGTTGATGAGTCCAATCTACAAACTACTCAAAAAGGGGGTCAAGTTTGAGTGGACGGCAGAATGTCGTGAAGCATTTACGCGTGTGAAAGGCGAAATTTGTCGAGACATAACATTGGCACACTTTGATCCGGCTGCGAAGATAATACTTACGTGTGATGCTTCTAACGTGGGAGTATCCGCTGTGTTGAGTCAAGTGAAAAACGGAGTAGAACGACCAGTCGCTTTTGCTTCTCGAATCTTACATGCGTCTGAGGTGAACTACAGTGTAATTGATCGCGAAGCACTGGCGATTATGTACGGCTTAAACAAGTATTTCTTGTATTTGGTGGGCAATAAGTTTTCTATTCGTACGGATCATAAACCGTTGCTAAGTTTGTTCCATCCCCACAAAGGAATTCCAACAATAGCGGCAAGCCGTTTGCAGAGATGGGCGCATTTCTTGTCGGGATTCAACTACGATATTGGGCATGTTAGTTCTCAACTAAATGTAGCCGATTTTCCATCCCGTTTTCCTACCGAGTCATGGAAGTTGTGGAAGGAGGAAGATTCGTACCTGAATTTCATCAACCGCGACGAATGTGGTTTGGTATCGCTCGAAGAACTGAAACTAGCTTCTGAAAAGGATGAGCACTTGAATGTGGCAATGCAGTACCTAACGGGCAAAACGAACAAAGAGACGCTGGAGAGGGGACCATACAGCAGGATCATTGATGAGTTATCCTTGGAATCGGGAATCATCATGAGAGGGCACAGGGTTGTAGTACCGAGTGCTTTGAGGAAAAAAGTATTGAATCAAATGCATAGTTCCCATTTGGGAATCGTTAAGACCAAAAGCATTGCAAGGGCCAACGTTTGGTGGCCAAATATCGATTATGATATTGAGTGCACGGTTAAGAGCTGTTCATCGTGTGTCTTGCATAATCAATCGCCGCCTAAAGCGCAGTTGATTCCATGGGAACCACCCACAGCGGCATGGAGTCGAGTGCATGTAGATTTTGCGGGGCCTGTAAATGGATGGAGTTTTCTCATCATTATCGATGCCTTCTCCAAATGGGCGGAAGTATTCCCAACGAAACATTGTACATCAGATTTTGTTTTGGAGAAGTTGATGGAATGTATCGCACGATTTGGGCTGTTCGATGAAATTGTAAGTGACAACGGCACTCAATTCGTAGCGGGAACAATAAAGATGTTTCTTTCGGCTAACGGAATTAAGCAGATTTTGACTAGTCCGGGACATCCTTCTACTAATGGCGAAGCAGAAAATATGGTCAAAACATTCAAAGCTACGTTGATCAAAAGTCTATCTGAGGGAGACAAAGATGTGAGAGGTATTGTGGCCAATTTTTTGCTTGGATATCGCAAAGCCGTACATTGTACAACCCAATTATCTCCTGCGCAGGCGATGTTGGGGCGAGATATTAAATCTACACTGGATCGATTCAATCCGCGTCACGTATCGCAAGATAAGGAAGTAGTTGCTCGCGTGACTCAAAATATTCGCAAGCAACAGAAGTCTCAAATCAAGAATTACAGAGGTACTAGGAATTCATCATTCGCTGTGGGCGATCGAGTGATTGTTAGGGACTACAGAGATCCTAATAAACCATCCTGGACATCTGCAGTAGTACGCGAGATTGTTGGTCAAAGAAACTACAGAGTGGAGTTGGCAGAAAGCGGAAGAGTCATTAAACGGCATTTGGATCAAATGAGGCTAGACACTCGTCCGATAACGGAAGTCTCGGCAAACGAACAAACAACTGAGAAGAGGAGCAGTCCACGTCGGTACACCGACATTAAACAATCTCTTGCACCGGTGAAACGTACGTTGCCAGGTATTTCGCCAGCTATCATTTTACATCGTGAAAACTCTGTTCAAGACGAGGTTCAAGATGAGCGGGTTCGCCAGGTTTTAGGGAGTCCACCTACTGAAGGGATCGTAAATCGACAGGTTTCAATAAGTCCACCCAATGCAGCGATCGTAAATGATACTGAGGATGACTTCGAAACTCTTTCCAACAGCTTTGAAGGTCTGTTCATAGACGAGCGAAGGAGGGATGAGCAGAATGAATCAAGTGGCTCAGAATTCTACGAGGCATCGGATGGGCCAGGTAATGTTGAAGCAAATGTATCTGCAGACAGTGATGATGACCTGGTTGTTAGCGGTTTTGCTAGGGGATTCTGGAGGCTTAGAGATAAACAAGGCAAGATTTACAAAAAATAGTTTATTAATTGTACTGTTTGTGTTCCAGATGTTGCATACTAATGATTACCACGCATTATAATGATTTTTCGAAATGTATAATATTCTTACAATGGGGGTGTAATGGTATAACTGGAATCAGCATTGATGCACCCCTCGTTGTCAGTTAGTGAGTAGACAGCGAACGAGATGTTGTTAACCATCAGTCGGAAATAAATATATTCAGTAACAAGCGAAATACTCATCAATTATTCCTGGACATCACAATAATATTCTTTATTTTTTAGTTTTAAGGCAAACATTCTTCATAGAAAATTAAGGTATCACACCAACGGATACTTTGAATTCAAAAATTGCTATTGTTCTCACCATAAAGAGACCATATATGTTATTGTTGATCATATATAATTTTCAATTAACTAAGTGAGATTAACGTACTCTACTACATTCGTCGTTTAAAAATAAAATAACAAATAAAGTAAAACTTTTTCGATTTCAGGATAATCTTTGGAGTGCTTGCAAATTATTTTAAGCGAAAAAACTGTAATTTATTTTCATTTATTACCTTTAGTTAACTGCTCTCACTTGCCCCAGTGCATTTCAGCATCTGGGGCAAGTGAGACCTATAAGAGTAAACAAACACAACTTCATAGTTTGATCTCGCTTTCTTCAGCCTAAGTCGAAATTTACACAAAAGTGAAAAATCGGCAACTTAAGTAAACAATCGTTGAATTACACTTAATTACTTCTATTCTGATGATGAAGCTATTGTTCAAAATGGTAAAGTCTTGGGTAGAACCGAAAGCATATATTTTTCATATTTTTTCAAATTCTATTATTTTTTTTTCATTTTTTGCTGCATAATGAGTTTTTCTGAATATTCGGGAACCGATCATAGAGTATGTAAAAATTGGAAAACGACTTATTCAAAGTTCACGATTTAAAAATCTTTATTTAATGATCATAAAATTATGTTAGGGTAAACATAACATCTGTAAATCTTGAAAAATCTTTTGGCGAGTTTCATCAACTACGTAATATGAAAAGCAAGTTTGAAATCTTTCGGCATTTAACCTTAGGGCGCTTATTGTATAAATAAAATTAATTTGTTTTGCACGAGCTGCTAGAGTTTAATCATTTTTTCTCAGTGATTTGTTATTATACGTGTTACGTAATTTATGCACGATACCACAAAACTTTTCCAATATAAATTGCTAAACATAGTTATTCGCATAATATATCTATAATTTATGCTACATTACATATATGCAGCAACTTTATTAAGCCATTTGTACAAACATTCCAAATAGGTCCCACTTGCCCCGTGGTACGGTGTAAATGAAGATCTGCTCCACTTTTCATAATATGCATAATATACAGAATTTAAAAAATTTGAAACAGTTTCAATGCCCGTTAATAAGAAGAAATATATCAACAATGTCTTTCAGAACCATTGGAATTTCAAAATTATTTATGTTTAGAATTTTTTGACTTGACAAAACCAAACTAGCATTTTTTTAGGTCCCACTTGCCCCGGGGTACCTTAAAAAAATTAAAATGGCTCCATCTATATATAAAAAGGATCGAAATTTTACAAATTGATTTCCGGCATCCTTCTGTGTTGTTTCCATCCGATTTGGAATGCTTCAGACGAGTATGTCATTAATATATAACACACATTGTTCTGCCAGGTCAGGAATCTAGGACACAACCAAGGACACAATAACGAGTAAATAAACATGCGAAAGATACCTATCCTCCCTGGAACATGTAAGCATTGATGACCACAAATTTTGGCAATTATTCTGTATGAGGAGTAAAAGGCACATGCGGTTAGTATGCAGCAGATTGATAAGTTGCTTTTGTGCAGTACATGGTGCCATTTTTAATTCCCTTCTTCACATATGGCTTACGTAGAACGACTATATCTGAGCCTACACACTCAGTTTTACTTCCAGAGCTCGGCTGTGCAAATGTTGGTTTCTGAACTTTAACCGAAACCGAGACTAACAAGACGGTAGATTGTTTGGCAACAAGGCGTGTTATACTGATTCTCGGCATTTATAAGCTGAGATCTCATGAAAACATTTTGCCGATTACTCGACTGTGCAAATCCCGGAATTCGAAAACCGAGATAGTAGCATCACAGACAAACAGACGTAACACTTCGAACAGTTTTCGATTCACATCATAGTCACGGCAACATGTTCGCCCAATGCTAAAAGGACTGAGTTTGGCCGACCATCAACTAGATGGCGGTAGTGGGCAAACGTCAAACTCGAGCAAAAACGATGCGAGCGCCACGGATGGTCAGTTGGCCAACTATCAAATTTTTAAATAGACCGTTAAATTGATGTACGATGGGAATCATCAGAGTGTTACGTCTGTTTGTCTGTGGTAGCATAATAGTTATTTATATAACAAGTTGTAAAAAGATGAAATTATTTATGAAAAGAGTTCCACAAAGACTATTTAGTAGTGATAATCGAAGCAATCTGGGAAAAATTGATATGATAGATTTTTTTCTCAAATCATGGCGATTTTTTTATGTTTTAGGTACGACTTCCTAAAGTTAAAAAAAAAACTACCTATTTCTTACAGATGGGACTACAATGCGAGTTGAGCCAAGAAAACGTCCTGAAAATAAAATGAATTCGGCAGACTATATCGGAAGAATGTTTTTGTCAGCTTCGTGAACAAAAGATGACTCACAACACTTTCAAAGATCATCTACATTAGACTTGTTCACTTTTTTTGACCTACCCGTGTCACATCAAATTATCAATCCACATGCAAAAACAAGTCTTCAGTCCAAAATTGAGCCAAATTGATAAAGGTTTAGAGGTGTATCAAATCGATTTTGTGTTTTTTCGAGCATTTTCACGAAAATGTACTCCAATATCCAGAAAATTGCACCGAAAAGGTACAGAAAACACCGTTAAAATATAGTTGGAACAATACTCTACAACTTTGCCGAAGACACTACGGTGTTTAAATTGCTTATTTCAAAGTTATTCAAAAATGTTCGTTAAAAAATCGCGAAAAAATACAATATTTTAACGGTTTTTCATGTAAAAGTCATGTAAATTTACATTGTTTTAAGTGACTAATTTAATTAGCTATTGCTCCTATGTGTTACGAACATTTCGTCCATACATCATTTTAGTGTAGGAATTCGTTTTCATTGACTAATTATCAAAAGTATGTCACGTTGATACTAAAAATCGCATAGAGTTGCCAGCACAAAATTAAACAAAGTTACCCATGATTAAAACGTCATTACATTTCTTTGTCGCATCTGCATCAGTTTCAATTTAGTGTAGATGGTTGAGCATGAGACTGCCGATTCGAAGATTCAAGGTTCGAGCCCTGGAATAGGATTTTTTGCGTCTCGATCCAGCTATAAGTTAATGAGACTACACTCTGCATCTCATTGCAATTTGGCATCATAGCCTTGTTTCGAAACCGTAGAGTGCATAGTAAGAATGAAGTTTCCCTTTATCGTGTAGTTGTGTAGCTTGTGGCTAGATATATGCAAGTAATCTCCACAGTTGTATGATAAATTTTGCATCCAGAAGCAGTTCCATCATCGTATTGAATTGTTTTAGCTAAATTAATCGGTATCAAACAGATGTCCAATATTTCGTCCAGCTGATCTCGTCGACACGATTTCTTGTCAACAAGTAAAATAAATATCTAGCTAGTCCCGGAATGGGCTTAATTGGCAGGTGCCGATCAACATAATTTGGAAGATTGCGTGTAAGTCATGGGCCATGGCTCATGGCAGATTCATCATCCTAACTGCTACAAAGAAAGAAAAAAAAAGTTTATTATGTATTTGAGCTTGAACCTGGGACCTTCTGATCCGCAGGCTCGAGCCTTATCATCTGCGCCATTTTTGATACTTGATAGAAAGACATTACAATACGATGACATGACGTCTTAATCATGGGTAACTTTGTTTTAATTCGTGCTGGTAACTCTGTGCGATTTTTAGTATCAACGTGACATACTTTTGATAATGGATCATTGAAGCCGACTTTTCCGCTACTCACCGCTTCAAAACAAAAGCGCCACCGTATATGGACGGTATTACAGTGACAGCAGTCGAGTTACGTCAAACACACAAGGCTACGGTGGCGCTATCTGTTCATTTCATAGCGGCCGTTTTAGTTATTTTAGTGATCCATTAGTCATTGAAAACGAATTCCAACACAAAAACGATGTATGGACGAAATGTTCGTTACACAAAGGAGAAATAGCTAATTAAATTAGTCACGTAAAATAATGTAAAATTACATGACTTCTATATGTAAAATCGTAAAAATATCGTGTTTTTTCGTGATTTTTCAACTAAAATTATTGAATAGCTTCGAAATAAGCAATTTAAGCACCGTAGTATCTTCGGCAAAGTTGTAGAGTATTGTACTAACTATATCCTAACGGTATTTTCGGCACCCTTTCGGAGCAATTTTCTGGATTTATGAGTAAATTTCTGTGAAAACGGTTAAAAAAACACAAAATCGATTTGATACACTTTTAAATCTTTATCAATTTGGCTCAATTTTGGACTGAAGACTTGTTTTTGCATGTGGGTTGATAATTTGATGTGTCACGGAGAATCGGAGAAAAAAAGTTTCAAAGTGAACAGGTCTAATCTACATGCAGCCAAAGCAGATATTGCGCTTCTACATGCATTAGATAATTTGAATTAAATACAATAGAAGCGATTAATGCAAGCTGTCAATTGCACGTGGAAGCAACAGCGGAAGCTACTCTTGATCTTGACTACGGGGACTTGACCATTGCAGGGAGGATGTTCACATGTGTTTTCTCTTGAAACATGCTTGTGGCGCTATAGGAAATATCACACTACAAGGGTGTGGAGTACGTTAAAAAACTAGAGTATTTCATCACTTGACATATTCATCCAACCCGCTAAGACGCGTTGGATAAATGTTTGGCACATGCTAAAAAAAACATCATTTGCGACTTGTAATTAATTAATAATATTATTTCTATATTTTCTTGCCTATAGTTTTATTATTACTATTTATTAACGACACTTTACCATTATTGTGGCATTCGTGTCATTTGCCTATAGTGACTGTTACTTATTGTTGCGAAAATACAGAAGATATATATTATGGATTACGTTGGAAATAAAAAAAAGCATAATAAATAAGAACAACAGTTGTATCGTTAGAATAACTTGGAGATTAACCAGTTTCAGGATGAAAATATCCCTAATAAAGCACATTATAATACCACAGACAAACATACGTATCACTTGGAACATTTTTCGATTCAAATCATTGTCAGGGAGACATGTGCGCCCAATGCTAAAAATATTGAGTTTGGCCCTAGGTTTGGCCAACCATGACCTATAGATAGGCGGTAGTGAGCAGACGTCAAACTCGAACAAAACCGGTGCGAGTGCCATGGGTTGGTCAACTATCAAATTTTCAAATTGATCGTCAAATCGGTGTACGATGGGAATGTCTAGAGTGTTACGTCTGTTTGTCTGTGATAATGCCTTAAAGTTGTCATTGACCGTGGGTCTAAGAAGATTTGCGGCGAATAACGGCTGTCGTTTTACACCAATCCTATAAATATTGTTGTTGCCACTGTTAATTGCCTTCGTTATAGGTTTAAATTAAAGCAATAACCACAAAAGTGGAAAATGTTTCACAAAATGCGGTGATATAATACACATTTAGTAGAGGGAAGGTTGGGAAGATCGTCTGATTCCGTTTCAGAATCTTCCTTTTATTTTGTTTTAAAAACAAACTAGCAAAGTGAATTTCCTTCGTTTATATTTGAAGTAATGACTTATTTAAAATAAACGAATGTTAAAATTTTCAAAGTTGTCTAGGTATATGGAGCAAAATTAGGCACGGTGAATGGAGACCATTGATTTTTAGGGTATCCATTTACTGTGCCCTTTTGTTTCAAATAAAAAGTAGGAGTAATCAAACTTTCTAGTTAAACTTGCTTCGGCCTGATATATGAATTTAATTGCTCCTTGATGAAAAAAAAACCGTTACTACATTTTGTTAATCGCTTAAATGACATCTTACTCCACCTTACGCTAATCTACCTTACGCTAATCCTAATGCGTTTATCATGAAATCCATTTTAGATCCGTCAACGAGCAGGGCGCATATCCGATTGAATGTTGTTTGACTGAACTGTGATTGAACTTATATCTAGTTAATTTCAGCTGTGCTCACGTATGTGACGTTCAAGAAACAGTCAGCACTTCCGATTGCTAATCTTTGTCCAGGTTACATTACAGAGTTAAGGCAGGCTAGGTATGCACAATGTGAGGAAAGGAATGCCAAAGTAGGTCGATCCGGATAGACACATGGATCAGATTACTGTGAATCAATACATGTCATACGTTTGCGTGTGCGTGACAGTATTTTGACAGATTTGCCATGGAAAAACTGACAAAAAAACGCAAACCTCGATGGAACGGACGCTATGTGTTCCAGGCTTAAGGACAAACGTCTTGAAATCCCGCTTCAACAGAGCATCAAAACTTCAGACGCACAAATCTCAAAAAGCAAGCTTCAAACAACAATACATTTTATTATTTTGTTCTTGCTCACTTGTAATAAGCTTAAAATGAGAACCTCAGGTGCGCTGGTTTTGTTTACGAAGACTTTTGTGCCCTCAAAATCGTGAGTAGGTGCCAAAGCCGGCCATTGTGGCGGCCATTTTGGGATTCTAACAAGTCTGTCCTTAAGTGCCCCACACAATAAGGCAATCCATGAGACAGATGCGATCAGCTGATTTTTTTTGTTTACCATGTATTTTTGACATCCGATGATCGGGGTGACAGTTGAATACAAAGGAATTTGTTAAGCACCGACGACACTTGACGAAACTTTGTTTAGTTGTACTCACACTATGTTTACACTTTTGGCTGTCATCCCCATCGCGGAAAGTCGTCATGGATTGCCTTATGCATACGTTTGCGTGTGCTTGACAGTAGTTTGACACATTTCCCATGGGAAAACTGTCAAAAAAGCCCAAACCTCTACGGAACGGATGCTATGTGTTCCAGGCTTTACTTATGTACAGTAGACGGTGCAAACGGTTTAACTGCAATTCTTTTTAACTGAAAGTCCGCTAAGTGCAACATTTTTGCAGTTATCGCACCGCTATCTGTCAAAATCAAAACGTCAACAGAGTTGCGATGTTTTTCGGATGCACCACAGCTGCATTGCGATGTTTTTGAGTGCATTTTGGCTGCGTCCAACAGCATTTGACAACTGTTTGACGGCTGTCAGTCGTTGCAGTTAGCGAATTTCATACGGTAACTGAAACGTAAACATGTTGCACTTATCGAACGTCTACTGTACCTCACCACCAACTTCATGCAACTACCTAAACTTTTACGTGGATGATCCTTCAAGTTCGAACGCTCAGATTCGATTTCACTTTTTTTATCAATCTCGTTTCGCTATCGCTAGCAGGCCTCAGATGCCATAAGTAGGAGCCAAATTACAAATAACATAATATAGTACGATTTATGTAATCTAGCACAATACAACATAACAAATGAGAACTATTCCAAGACCTTTCAATGTAATGTAAATCCAGTATTGAAATTAGTATTCAAAATAATACATTCCCTGCACCTTTTTTTGTTTGAAACCATACATATACCATACAGTGTACAGTACATTTGAACCCACGTATCAGTATTTGCAACAATTTATTTACAACAAAATGTATGGTTTAGCAAAAAAATATATATGGAAAAAAATCTTTTTTTGTATTGTTACGATACTTAACAACCTATACAATTCATTAAGAAAAATGCAATTTACAATTCACTGTATGATTGAAAAGTTTAAGGAGAAACATTGTATTGTTTTTGTATTGCTGCTTTTATCATTATTTATATTGTAAAAAGTTTGTTCTAAATAGTACTGTTACAATACGATGTTCGGTTTTTCTATTGTATTTTTTATTCGGGAATTTTAATTAGATATTTTCTTTTCCTTCTTTCTCATTGTAGAGCTACTTTTCAGACTTGAACTTTTCCGAAAGGTAAAAAATTTTGTTTGCCCGGTACACCTTGGTCAAATTTTAAATATCAAAATTGGTCAAAAATTTGGCTATTTGAGTGTACTTCTTAGGTTAGCTTAGTCATCAATACAGCGTAGCTTTAAGGAGAAACTTCAGAGAATACAAACATGGCTGCCACAATGGCCGACTTGGTACCCTACTCACGTTTTCAAGAGCACCAATCTTGAAAATTCGTAAACAAATGCGCTCGATTTGTAAAAGCAGCCTTTTTCTGCAAGTGAGCAAAGCCAGGAAAAACAAGTGCAGCTTGGTTCGATGCTTTGTAAAAACAGTCTCATTTCCGATTTATTTATCCTATGAAGCTGAAGTTTCCGGAAGCTCACTAAATAGAATTTATCATGATTTTTTTTTCGCATGATTCTCATTCTTTCTATTGACAACTGATTCAATATAAAGAGCAATGTCACGTTTTCTTGTGGAATAAGGCCGGAACAATTTTTTTTCTTTTGTCACAGTGCTGATTGACTTGTAAGGGGGGGGGGGGGGGGTTTGTGGTCTTAAATAATAAATGAACCTATTGAAAAAATACCCAAACAATTAAGCAAAATCGGTAAACTCATCGGATTTTCTGGGCGACTCTTATTTCATCTAAGAATGTTAAAATTTCGAAATTTGTGTCAGCCTAATAAAACGAAATATTTTTTCCATGCGGAAAACTGACAGCTCCATTTTCACAAAGGCGTAACGGAAACGTCCCACATTTTCCTTACCTTGCAATCTGCCAACCGCTTAAGTAATTTTCATCATGAAATGAGTTGCATAATGAAAAATAGTTGCATTATGAAAAAATCATTGCATAAAATTATGTATGGAACTCGTTGCAAAACTAGATTTTTTCAGCACGAGTCGTACATTTACCCTACGAGGCTTGCTTTTTGCAACTCGTTACATAAATAACTAGTATGGAACGCGTTGCAAAACTCGATTTTTTCAGCACTCTTCGTATTTATCCTACTCGGCAAGCCTCCTTCAGCACTCCTCGAGGATACGACTCGTGCTGAAAAATTCAACTTTTTGCAACTCGTTACATAAATAACTATTTTGCAACTTGGCACTATATAATTATATTTTATACTTGCCGTTTCGGTAAGGTAACGGCCTACTTTTCCGCACGATAGCATAGCATTGCATAGTCTACCGTACACATTCTGGGGTGGCTGCCGATAGAGACGTTTAATGCGCCAGAAAAGTTGGCTGGGACTTGGCAAACCTTTCATTTAACGAACTCTCGACACCTGTCCAGGTCCTTACGATCAGCGGGGATGGGGAGGAAATGTTGTTTAGATATCTACTCAGAATATGTCCAAGAACTTGGCGCACTTCATAGATATCTGGAGTTGGAAATTGGATATGGTTTAATGGGGTGCTTTCGTTGGCGAAAAAGCATATGAGAAATTGTCATGGTTTAATCATTTACCTGGTTACCACTGAAAAATAAACATAAGCATTAAGCAAGTCGCACATATTTCGTAGGTAGTACAGCCCTAGACCACAGTTATGAGGATTACCTCCTTCCCATCGGATACCAAAACACAAAGATTGGAGACTTACAGGGGATGGACGAGAACAGCTTTCCCGGGAAGCTGACTAGACTGATAAGAGCAACGATGGACGGTGTGCAGAACAGCGTAAGGATTTCGGGTGAGCTATCCAGTTCATTTGAATCTCGACGGGGACTACGACAAGGTGATGGACTTTCCTGCTTACTATTCAACATCGCCCTGGAAGGTGTTATGCGACGAGCCGGGCTCAACAGCCGGGGTACGATCTTCACGAAATCCAGCCAATTTGTCTGTTTTGCGGATGACATGGATATTATTGCCAGAACATTTGGAACGGTGGCAGAATTGTACACCCGCTTGAAACTTGAAGCAGCAAAGGTCGGACTGGTGGTGAATGCGGCTAAGACAAAGTACATGCTGGTAGGTGGGACTGAGCGAGACAGGACAAGCCTTGGCAGCAATGTTACGATAGACGGGGATACTTTCGAGGTGGTAGAAGAATTCGTCTACCTCGGTTCCTTGCTAACGGCTGACAATAACGTGAGCCGTGAAATACGAAGGCGCATCATCAGTGGAAGTCGTGCCTACTATGGGCTCCAGAAGAAACTGCGGTCAAAAAAGATTCACCCCCGCACCAAATGTACCATGTACAAGACGTTAATAAGACCGGTGGTTCTCTACGGACACGAGACATGGACGATGCTCGAGGAGGACCTGCAAGCACTCGGAGTTTTCGAGCGACGGGTGCTAAGGACGATCTTCGGCGGTGTGCAGGAGAACGGTGTGTGGCGGAGAAGGATGAACCACGAGCTCGCTGCACTTTACGGCGAACCCAGCATCCAGAAGGTGGCCAAAGCCGGAAGGATACGGTGGGCAGGGCATGTTGCAAGAATGCCGGACAACAACCCTGCAAAGTTGGTGTTTGCTAACCATCCGGTTGGGACAAGAAGGCGTGGAGCGCAGAGAGCACGATGGGCGGACCAGGTGGAGCGTGATCTGGCGAGTGTTGGGCGTGACCGAGGATGGAGAGCTGCAGCTGCAAATCGAGTATTATGGCGGCAAATTGTTGATTCAGTATTATCATGAATTTGATGTGAACTAAATAAATGAATGAGGGGATGGCCAAAATGTTTGGGATAGGCAACTTTGTTTCTCCCACAAAAAAATTCAACATGCTGTAACTTTTCATAGAGTGCATCAAAAAATCTTAAATTTTGACTGTTTGTCAACCTATTATATGTGCATCATTGGTACAAATTTGAGCTCGATTGAATAATTTTTCGCGAAGTTAGAACCGTTCGGGTAAAACACTATTAATTATACAACTAATTTTTGAACTGTCATATCTCGGAAATCAGTGAAGCGAATTGAATGATTTTTTTAACGTTTATCAACAATATATTGATACTTAATACGACGTTATGAAATGTAATATTTTCTCACGGCGAATTAAGTTATACCGGGTTGAAATTTTTACCCATATGGAGGAAAATAAGTAAAATTTACAATGCCACATAAAAACTATTAAATGGGTTCTTCCTTCAATCTAAATAGGCTCTAATATATCTGATTAGAGATAATTTGAGAACAGAACTGGAAAATCTTTGGATATCAACACTAAAATTTATTGACATTGATGTCAAAAAATTACATTTTTTCGAGAAAAATCCAAAAAGTGTCAATCCATGATAACTTTTTTAAACGTTTGAAAAGTATCAATGTTTTAATAGTTTGTGAAGCATTTACATATTGTTAGTGTACGTTCAAAATTTTATTCAATTCGGTTAACTGGTTTCCGAGATATGACAGCTCAAAAATGAGTTGTCTAAAAAAAGGTGTTTTACCCGAACGGTTCTAACTTTGCGAAATATTAATCAATCGAGCCCAAATTTGTACCAATGATGCACATATAATGGGTTGACAAACAGTCAAAATTTGAGATTTTTTGATGCGCTCTATGAAAAGTTATAGCATGTTGAACTTTTTTGTGAGAGAAAAAAAGTTGCCTATCCCAAACATTTTGGCCATCCCCTGTATCTCTGACTTCTTGACAAGAGTGACGCAATCCTCCAACGTTCAGACACACTGCTTCGAATTAGTTATCTGCCCAATACGTCATGGTTTCCTCGTCATGCTGCTTTGCTTAATGACATTTATTTGAGATTTTTCGGTTGAGAATCTGAAAAATTAGATAATATTAACCTTGACGCACATACTTGACGTCGAATAAGCTACATATTAGTGATACACTCGTTTCAGTTATATATTTTTACAATATTAATTGTATCACATTAAACAAAAATATTACATAAACATCAAAAAAGTGCATCAAACTTTGATCTTGGAGTATTTGTATGCTACTGCCTGATTATTTTAGGCAGGAAAATTTTAAGATCAAAATTTGATGTGGTAGATCTTACGCCGCAACGCACTTTTCTAAGGTGATTTACCCACGTTACGGGACGTAACGGCCTACTTTTCCTCACGATGCCAAAAAGTTGCATTATGGTTCATAATGCAATCCATTTCGATTGCATTATAAATCATAACTCAATTATTATTTAATTGACAACCTCAGTCTGATCTCTGTTTCCACGGCTAGAGCTTGGAAAACTATGACGGTTATAGCACGGCTATCTTGATCAAAATTTTGTGTCTAGCACGATAGAGCATGTGGACGTTGCCATTCAACCACCGTGAATTTGATGCAAACAATCATATTCTAATGATTTATTTTTTCATTGCAAAAAAAAATGTATGCAACTCGTTGCAAAACTAGTACTAGTACAGTAAAAATCATCATTTTGCAACTCGTTACATAAATAGCTATTTCCTAAACATAGTGGAAACGTTAACTTTCTATTGAAATAAATTCTTTCTATATTGTAAGTAACCCAAGTAACAATTCCATTGCGGATTGGTTTTGTTTGTTTTTTTTTTATTAGGGTTTTATTAAAGCAAAAATCAAAACTCAAAGTTTTATGACTACTTTTATGAAAACCATTGAGGAAATGTGTTATAGTATACTTGAAGTTATTCAAAAAATCAGATTTGAAGAGTAAACGAAACTCTTCGATGTGTAAACCTTCTGGCATTCATTATTACCACAATAAAACTCTTCATACTCTTAACAGATGGCGATCCATTCGATTAGTAACGACATATATTTGTGGAAAAGCAGAAACTACGACGCTGTTGGACATGAAGATCTCTTATAGAGCCGAACGAAACTTAGAATGTTACTTGGGAAGCTTAATACTTCAACATGTAATATCGAAATGTTGTGATAAGGACAAACTTATTAGAATCTCAAAATGGCCGCCACAATGGCGGACTTTGGCATTTACTCACGATTTCTAGTGCACAAATTCCTTCGTAAACAAAACCAGCGTACCTGATCTTCGTATTTTTAGCTTATTACAAGTGAGCAAGAACGGAATAATAAAATGCTTTGTTGTGTAAAGCTTGCTTCTTGAGATTTGTGCGTTTGAAGTTTCGATACACTATTGAAGCGGGATGTCAAGACGTTTGTCCTTAATGCAATCTTTAAAGTTTTTTGACCGCTATTTGGCTATATGCGGCTTTGGAAGGTGTTTTAGGATTGAATTTCATAAGTTTTATAGTATGTCTTTTTACGAAATACACCTTGGTACACCTTGGTCAAATTTCAACTATTGAAATTGGTGCAATATTTGGCATTGGTCAAATAGTGTACTCACAGACAAACAGACGTAACACTTCGAACATTTTTCGATTCACATCATAGCCACGGCAACATGTTCGCCCAATGCTAAAAGGACTGAGTTTGGCCGACCATCAACTAGATGGCGGTAGTGGGCAAACGTCAAACTCGAGCAAAAACGATGCGAGCGCCACGGATGGTCAGTTGGCCAACTATCAAATTTTTAAATAGACCGTTAAATTGATGTACGATGGGAATCATCAGAGTGTTACGTCTGTTTGTCTGTGGTGTACTTCTTAGCTTAGCTTAGTCATCAATTTAGCGTAGCTTTAATGCAGCGCTGAGCGTATACCTATCAATGTAAAAACAGCCTCATTTCCGATTTATTTATCCTATGAAGCTGAAGTTTCCGAAAGCTCACTAATTAGAATTTATCATGATTTTTTTTTCGCGTGAAACGCATTCATACGAACTGCTATTCTAAGGTGCAAATGTTTCGATAAAAATGATTTACAGAAAATTATGCTTCATTAAACCTAGGAATATTTATCAAGTCCATGATTAAACTACAAGCAATCAGACGTAACACATCGAACAATTTTCGATTCGAATCATGATCACGAAAGCATGTTCGCCCAGTGCTGAAAAGGCTAAGTTTGGCCAAACATCAACAAGATGCCGATAGTGAGCAATCGTCAAACTCGAACAAAATCTATGCGAGCGCCAAAAAACAGGTTTACGAGTTAAGCGGAAGTGAAGAACAGTCCCTAAGAGCACAGACACTTTGAACACTTTGAACAACTTTCGATTCACATCATAGTCACGGAAGCATGTTCGCCCAATGCTAAATGAGCTGAGTTTGGCTAACCATCATGTAGCTGGCGGTAGTGGGCAAACGTCAAACTCGATCAAAAGCGATGCGAGCTCCACGAGTGGCCAGTTGGCCAACTATCAAATTTTTAAATAGACCGTTAGGTCGATGTACGATAGTAATTATCAGAGTGCTACGTCTGTTTGTCTGTGTTAAGAGCATAAAACATAGAAATGGATGCATAGCAAATATTTTTGTCTATAATATGAAGACTGCTCCATCTGTTCATACGGGTGCATTTCATTTAGTTCTACTGAAAAAGGATTGCAGCGCTTATTATTTTGTTTCTCATGTAATTTTTATTAGAAGGGATTCCGTATAGAAAATAATACTTATAGCACCGTGACCCTATGTTGTTTGATTTTTTTCTTCTGGAGTTCTGCCATCGTTTTTTTCTCCTGAGTTTTCATTATGATTTTTTTTTTGTTTTTCAAATGTGTTATAAGATTGCGTATAAAATAATCTATAGAGTATATTATAATATTGCCTTGGTGATCGCGACGTTTACGCAGCGGTTTACGCTGTTAAGTGAATTCCCTTTATGTTTCTAAAGCCTGCGCACTTTAGAATCGGTACACTTTCAACCGGCTGCCGCTCAAAAACGGTGTCACTTGGAAAAAAGTGTTGTTGAAAGCAATTGAAGTTTATCTATTGTAGTTTGTAGGAAAAATATAAAATTTGCTGTTTTTATATTTTTAGATCAACTATTGATTTGAGTTCGTAAATAGTGCCAGTTTTTTCTGCACACATTGAGCCAAAACCAATCATTGTCAGATTCAAGATTTGTGTATGAATAGGGTATGTGTGCCATCAGTAATCTCATGCTCCCATTTTCATCCTATTCGAAAACAAGCGATTACGGCACCGATTGACTCCGTTCTTTTCGTTTTCATGGGTGCTCACTTCTAACAAAAAATGCAAAAATAAGAAACAAAACAAACAGCGCTTCAATCCTTTGTTTTTCGTGGGATGAAAATGGGAGTCACATGCTTAATAAGGGAACCAAAACCCTATATAATTACCAAACCCACCAATTACGCAGTAGAATAGTTGTTGGTATTATGATTGTTGATTTAGGGAGGTAAAATATTCCATGAGTGTTTTAAAATTTCTAATATAGCTATGGTAAGCCTTTGAAGGATTTTATGGAAAATCAAAGGCTTGCATAGATTTTTAAGGTCAAAAAAGTTGTTTTCGCATAAACTTTAGTCCGGCAAATACGCATACGGGAAGGATACTATGCAAATAGATTTGATGCAGAACAATATAAATAATCGTGGCTCGAAAGCTGTATGGACTATTGCTGACGAAATTCATTGGATGTGTTTTGATGGCGTGAAATATCTAACGATTTTTTTTAAATAAAACTGAATCTACTCAAAAGTTTTTTATTTGTGATCATAGAATCACATCTATAGTTCCATATTCTATATGGTTTTAAGTGTTTTATCCATGAAAACTATCTTATTTTAGGCTTATTATGAGGAGTTAGCATTATGACTGTTAATTTCCGACTACTGTGAGGGAAAACTGCTAATAATTCTAAAAATAATCCTGGTTTCGATATGAATTAAGTTGGGCCACTTGAATTGGGGAATTGTAGATCCAAAAAAGATCACAGGAAATATTTTTTCACAAAAAAATACTTCGAGTAAAATTAAGTTTTGAATATATATGAGTTTAATGTCGTAACTTGTTTTGAGCATATCTTTGATGAATATAATTTTGTTTCTTATGGAAATATCAGCCCGTAAGCTGTTAAATTTGCAAATGTTGACGATCATTGGTTTGTGCAGAATAAAATGGCATGAATTTCACAATCAGGTCAAAATGTTATCTTGAAGAAATAAAAACTGAATTTTTCATATTTTTTCCTACAAAATACAATAAATAAGCTTCATTTGCTTCTTACATTATTTTTTTTTCTAGGTTAAACCGTTTTTGATCTGCAGCCGGTTGAAAGTGTACCGATTCTAAAGTGCGCAGGCTTTACGATGCTTCGTTCTTGAGTTCTGATTTTTTAAAGTTAGTGGTATATGGAGAAATCTAGGAATTATCGTTGGATTTTTCCAAGAAATGAGCGACCGAGTTGTTTTTTTTTTAATTAATTCTTGTGGAAAAGTTTTCATGAAAAATTTAGATGTTTCGGCCAAACTTGGTTGATAATAGTAAAATCTCTATTTCAATAGAGATTGGATAATTTCCATCAGAATCGATGTGTCTTGAATCTATCAAAATCAGTCTTATTCAGGAGCAACCACAGGAAAGAGAGGGTTAACGGAGCAAAATATTCGGCCGATCCAACAACGACCACCATTCGAGTCCAATATGTCTTTTTTGTTTGCAAATCGTGTGTTTTTCTATTTATACAATCGTTTGTTGGTCCTCGTGGTACGGAAGTGAAACGGAGCTTTTCCGAATGCCCAGCAATGGTTCATCAGGAGTATTATCGTAGTATATTTTCCATATAATGGTCCATCATCGGTTCTCTATACTGTGGGACTATAGATATACATATCTACCACTAGCAGCTATCAATCTATCGTGTGCGAGCCACGATGAAGAAATATCCTACTGGCAAGCCGACCGACCACCATCAGCCAGGCTCAATCAAGTCAGTCGGTGTCGGGTGCGTAATCGGTACGGTCGGGTCAAAAGGTGCTCCTGATAAATTTACGGAACGTGATACAAATCAAAGGCAAATAATAATATCGCGTCGAAACACATGGCGAATGCCGTTGATGCAGACTTTCAATTCTAATTCGAAGTTTGATGAAATTACGATTTTTTAAAAAAGTGCTTGAAACAAGTCGTGTAGCGCAAAAAAAATCCCAACCCTATGGAGCTTGTTGTCGTTGGTTGCCAAAGTAAAAACTGTTCGTAAATAAAATTGGAATTTCAATTTTTGAATTAATTGAAACGAAATAAATATTCACAGACTGTGTCTATGTACCTAGACCGGCAGGAGAGAGTAGTGGTTTCGGTGACAAAGAAATATACAAAGTGTCATATTGTTTGCACCAAAACGTGAATGAAAATTGGTGCTGTTAAAATTCATAGCATAGCTTTAAAAAAAGTGTGAAAAGTAAAAACAAAGAGTTCAAAGTTACAAAATATCGATAGTGATTAGTGAATCAAATGGGGAACTCGTCAATTGCAACTTAGCAAACATCAAAACATCTAATCGCCAAATATTGAAATAAATGTTGCTCAGAATAGCATTCGGTGATATTGTTTGAATAGTACAGAGCATGAAAATCACAGTTTGCGTGACATGGCCGGTAATAATCGAGTTATCATCAGTGCACTATAGTTTCATCTCCAAGCGTAACAGGTGAGTGCAGCTCATATTTTCGGGGCCCAACGCTAACAAAGCGGCTAGTATTTTTTTTTATCTAGTCTTGCAGTCTATAGAGTATGCATACTACATGTGATGAATTCGGGAGAAAACGAAGTGTTTTTTTTTTCAGCCAGTGATGTGCTCAAGTTAAGAGTAAACGGTATATACCTAGAATATTTGGAAAACATCAAAGGCTTCAAATCCCGAATGCAGTGATGCAACACGTCGTTAGTGATTTGTAAGGTAGTTTAACCAATAGTAGACTTCTCAGCGGGAATGAGCATGAATATCAATTGGCATTTTTCATCATGAATGTCAATTGGCATTTTTTGAGATAGTCGATGACATTGACTTTATAAATATTAAAGTGAGAACGGGTTTTTCGTGACTTTCTTGTAGAACTGGTCTAATAGGCCGTGTCGATTTTCGCAAAATTTCGAATATACAAAACCGCATAGTCCCAAATGAAACCTTGCAAAATAAAAAAAAATATCTAAAATAGTTAGGCTAGTCCGCACACGACTTGAAGTTTTGTATGGAAATTTTAATTTTCCAGAGTAGGGAATTCGAATTTTTTACACTCTCGATAAAAAAAAGGTTCTTCAACCGTTATGTGGCCGGCAAACTTTTTGCTTTTTTCTATACCGTGTATTTTAAATGGGTGCTGGGTACCCGGGTACCCTGCCGGCCACATAAGGGTTAAAGCAGCACTAAAAATTTTATCCCCACCTCAAACCATTAGATCATCTGAATGCAGATTTTGCGTCAGATAGATGAAATTCAAGATATTGGCGAAGTTTAGGGACGATCTTCTTATTTTTTTTTTGCAAAATTTCCAAAAATATATGAAGAAATGTTTTTTTAATAAGAAAAAAAAACAATTTAAAAATTCTTCCTCAACGTCCCAACGAACAATCACTCATTTAACCAACATTGCAATGACATTTTTATTCCACATTCGATTGAATTACAGTTTAACATTATTTCATCACAGCTTGTAATCAGGCGTTGTTCAAACAAAAGTGGAGAAGTTGTTCAGCAATCTTTTCTCCAAGCGCGATACAGGCTTTACAGTCGGAAGTAATCTGTGTTATATCAGCCTCATATTCAACTTGTGTTCAGCTATGTTAACCTGCTGAAAACAAAAACAAATTGACGTGCGAGATGCAATTATAGTCCAATCATGTTTATTTGTCTCATCTGAACGCATTTATAACACACAAGCTCATCTAAAAATTTTCAACTTTGGATTTGAACTCGTGATCTCCCAATCACACGTCGCATGTCTTGTAATCTACGCCATCCTGGAATTGGGAAGTTCCTCGTTGAGAGCGAAACATCTTCGTAAAGCTGTCAAAGATCAATATTCAGATTTATGGAAAATATTTATCAAAAAAAATATGTGATTGTGACTACAACTTTGAAATTGCTACGAAAATTAGCAAATGTTTCAAATATTTTGCATTGGTGTGCAACAAACATCATTACATGTTAACAATGAGGAACTGGTCAATTATCATCACTTTGACCTGTTGTTCAATCGAAAAGTGATAATCGAACAAAAAAATCGTAAATCCGTTTTTATAGCTTACTATTAAACCATTACTGAACGTATCTACAATAGCTGAAGTATTAAGCATCAAAAGCATTTGTTCAATTTATGTAAACCACAATAATCAGTCAACGGAAACTGTGGAGCATAAGCTTTTTAACACCTAGAAAAAAGTTCTTCTTCAGCTTACATTAAAGCTAGTAAGCGCAAATCGAACAAACAAAAATTGCTGACGTTTGTTAAGCTTAAAATTAAATTGCTGTTCACATACGTGTCATATGTTGCATTTTGGCTTATTTACAATGTAAATAGCACCATTTCAGCTTATTATTCAGCATTTGGTTTAGTTCAGCTGAGAATATTATAAACCAGCAATAATTCGACATGCATGCTTATTTACAGGGCTGTTACACGTGGCGCGGATTTTGCGGTTTTTGCGTTTCGCGCGGATTTCGCGCGTTTTTGCTAATTTCGGCGCGGATTTTGCGGATATCGTTTTCAAATGCACATACATTAAATATTTAGACATGAGGCTCAACACAATCAGTAAAAAAATAATGAACATGTTCAAATAAGAGTTATGGGGTTGGGCTGTATTGGTAAATACTGAAAGCTGTTTTTTATGAAATTTGTAAAATGATGCCTACCGGAAATTTTGAAGAAATATTTGGTTGAATGTTGTAGTCACATTTAATAGAATCCCGTAAAGAAAATCATTGGTTTTGTAGACTGTATGTGTCGTGAGAAATCAATCTGATTGGTTTTCTGACACATTATGTCGTGAAAATTCAGAAATTCCTGAATATACAGATAAGACGTCCTGAAGTTGTTTATGATTGCAATCTTTAAAAAATCCATGGAAAAGGCTTTGAAAAACTAGCATTTTTTTTAACATGCTGGCCTTTTTTCATTCATTATGGACGAGTTCAACGGAATTCACGAAATTCCTGAATCAGTTATTTGTGGAAATTATGTCGAATTGATTTTTTTTTTGCTAAAATTGCTGATAGAATTATCCTTAAAATACGTAACTTCTGCTGTAAAATTTCTCTTTGGTTTCCAGTCAGAGCACTCGTTGTTAGGGGAGTTGCGGGAACAGTTATTAGGGTTTCTTGGTAGAATATATGGAGGATATTTTTGCAAAATACTTGAAGAAATCGTTGAATTCTAAGACTAAGGACATTCTTGCTAAAACCTTCACTGAATTTCCAAGGGTGCTGTGTGGCCAAAAGCCATTACCATAAATTTCTGTTGGATTTATACTTTTTTACATATCTTTTGCGCAATGTTCAGAACATTTGCCAGATATTTCATATGAAGTGCTTTCATTTTATAAATATCTCCCTTAGAATTAAAGTTTATTGATTATTTAATCAATGAATTCCACTAGTATTACTCTATTTGCATCTTCATAATATAAGTTTCTGTAGAAAGTAATCCATGAAATTCTCAAGAAGTTTCTGAAAATTTCCTTTCAATTCTCTCGTACGATCTTGTGGTATTTACTGTTGGCAGATTCCGGAATGCGGCAGTGGAATACCCAAAAGGAATTTCAGATTGGCGGAGAAATCACACACGAAGTTTACTTGCTAAATCACACACTTTAATGATTGCAGAAAACGAGAATGAAAAAGTACAGTTTACACGCTAGCGGACGACGAACGAATGCTGAACGACGATGGGCGCGCAACGCCATGTAGGGGTGCGCATATGGCTGTGCGTGATAGGGTTGAGCAAAAGGCACACAGAATGAAAAATGTCGAAGATGTGAGCATTGCCCCCTTCAAGACTCCCCCTCAATGCGAAGACTCTTTATCTGGTGGGCTTTCGTCATGTCCGAGCAGCTTGCGTAATCCCGGAAACTTAACGAGATTCAGCAACCTGTTTCCGATGCCCGCTTCTGCCTGGTTTGTCGGGAGAGCATTCGAGGAAATAAGCTTGCTGTCGTCGAATGAATCCTTTCGTCCTCCTAACGGGTACCGGTTGGCCACCGGTTCATCGGTTGCATCGTACCACATGACATCCTCCTGGAACGATACATTTCTGGACGGCGAATCGCTGGTCATCCTTACGACCACGACTGGTTCTTCTTCCTGCACGTGATTTTCTGCAACCCTTGCTGCAATCCGAGTTTGGGGGTCTACCTGGTCTTTTGGCTCATATCTATAACCAGAGGCGGCTGGCGGCTGTATCATATTCAGATAATACAAGCCGTCATGTTGGTGTCCGGTAGCAACAACCGCTCCATCAACACCTACTATATCACATCCTTCACCAGCAAACAACACTTTGTAGTTCTTCTTTGCCAATTGATCGACGGAAATCAGGTTTGCTGAAAGTCCTGGCACATATTTCACGTTGTTCATTGCGATCTTCATTACCTCCCCCGAACCGTCAATACCATACACAACACCATTTCCTTCGCCTTGACACTGAATGGTCTTCCCATCCGCCAAAACGATGTAATCACCAGAAGACTTCTTCAAGGACGTAAAGAACGACCTGTCGCTGCACATATGCGCACATGCGCCACTGTCGATAACCCAGGATCCACATTTTCCTCCACCAACGGCAAAAGCAACACTTCGCGAATCACTTTGTGCTACTTTCGCTTTCCCGCACTCACTGCAACTGGTACATGATGAATCAGCTTCCTGCTTCAGCGTGGCCAAATATTTTTGACAGTTGCGCTTGATGTGGCCAGGATTCTTACAATAATGACAAATCCGAGAATCGGCATCCAGTCTGGCCTCCGTCGATCTCATCGCTTTTTCATTTCTAGCAAATTCACCTCCTCTTCTTTCTAACTGTCGGTTGTACTCATCGACGAGCTTCGACTTGACGACATCCAGCGAGATGTCATCGTCCGACCGCCTGTCCATCGCGGTAACTAATCCGTCGTACGAGGGCGGCAGACTCCGAAGCAACAGGCATATTTTGGTATCCCTGTCCAAGGTCGTACCAGCTCCATCGAGACGATCGAACAAATCATCGAACTCGCGCAAATGAGCGTCCATGTCACCGTCCTGCGCGAGATTGAAGGCGCATAACTTCTTCAAAAGCGACACCCTAATCGATCGTGTCGTCTTTTGATGGTACCGTTTTAACGCATCGTACACATCGCGCGCGAGCACACAGTTCTTAATTAGCGGTAAATGACTGTCCTCGAGAAGCAAGATGATCGTCGCTTTGGCTTTTCTATTATCCCTTTTCCAATCTTCGGAACGATCTTCTTCGTCAAACACCGGCTCGTCGATCACGTACCACAAATCGTCACGAGCCAACAAGTTCTCCACGCGCACATTCCATGTTTGCCAGTTGGTACCATTCAATTTCGGAATCGAAAACTTTGCATCCCCCATTTCGACTCGAAAACACTTTTTACTCGGGTAGGTAGTCAACACACCAACGAACACGCCGACTGGCAAACAGTTTTTTTTTTTCTCAACACGGCACTTTTTCTTCGTCCCTTCCTCGAGTGGCGGCTGCTTAATGTACTAGGGAACACGATGGAAAAACCCTGAAATGTCTTCTTTTTCCTTCTTCAAACACTTTCAGTTCAGAACACCTTCCACTTTCTCCCCCTGGAGAAGTAATCACTTTCTTCGAGAACTGACTCGGAAATCACCTTTTTGCAATTCCGTTGTGAAAAGTTAAACATTTCAGTTGGCTGAAGTATGCGGAAATGGCCTACTTTTCACCACAAATGCAAGTGTGCCGAAAAGCACTACTTTTCGGCACTCTTAAGAGTGCTGAAAAGTAGCACTTTTCGACACTTTTGCTCGTACATACTTTTCACTTACCACCAAGCCTTCCGTAGATTCAGCCTCTGCCACTAAATCTAATAAGCAGCTCGAATCCGAATCAGGACGATTTCAATTACGATTCGAACTACAAATGGTGTGTAAAGGCAGCTGCTGGATCTGCTTTTCCTTTTTCCAGCGCACAACGGTGACGCCTACTACACCAGCCTACCTGATCAAACAAAAACTACGCCTACAAGCATGAGCGCGCGCACGTGGTTTCTGATACATGTTTGTGTAGCAAGAAAAGATCGCTCTCAATGGGTATTTTTCGTAATTACAAAAAACTTTGTATGCAACTCGTTGCAAAACTCGATTTTTTCAGCACTCGTCGTATTTATCCAACTCGGCAAGCCTCGTCGGATAAATGTACGACTCGTGCTGAAAAAATCATCATTTTGCAACTTGTTGCATAAATAACTATTCTTCACCCTCTCCTGGGGCGGAATACCTGTCCGCAACTGTTTTCTACACTTTTCACCACGCGAAACTTTCCGTGCCGACGCAGCAGCGGAAGAATAACACCCTATCGGCTCTTCCCGGCCGAATCTTTCCACACAAACTTTCTTCCTTTCTGGACCGCTTGCTGGGGCCAAAACCTGTTGGCAGATTCCGGAATGCGGCAGTGGAATACCCAAAAGGAATTTCAGATTGGCGGAGAAATCACACACGAAGTTTACTTGCTAAATCACACACTTTAATGATTGCAGAAAACGAGAATGAAAAAGTACAGTTTACACGCTAGCGGACGACGAACGAATGCTGAACGACGATGGGCGCGCAACGCCATGTAGGGGTGCGCATATGGCTGTGCGTGATAGGGTTGAGCAAAAGGCACACATAATGAAAAATGTCGAAGATGTGAGCATTGCCCCCTTCAACATTTACTACAGATTTTATTTCAGGTTTTCTACCATAACGTTGGTTATAAATTGTTACTCCTTTTTCGGAATTGTTTCAAGGATCAGGAAAACCTATTCTCGTAAAATAGCAGACACTAATTTAAAAGAAAAATGGAAACATTTTTCAATTCTTGTTTGATGTACAGGTTGTCATTTTTTTTTTTTTTTTTAATAAATTAAATTAGAATTACAGAGTAGGATACAGAGTTCGTTCATTCTTAATGCTAATTTTACATTTTACATTTAGTCGATCCCTGGATTCCAATTCAAACTATGGTCAACAAATATTTAAACATGTTCCAAATTCTGTCTTAAACGCGGCTCGGTTATTCCATCTCAACTCTCTTATTCCCTTCTTGAAAATAAACAAAGATTGTCCCTGCGCTACCACATTGATTGAAATTGCTCGAACAGTTAACCATAAGGCCGCTTTAAATTCTTTTTTGTTGTTTTGGATCGGAAATTGCAGAATATCCTCCATGTCTTTAAATTTTAATTTCAAACGATTACGAATAATATCGCTACACCAAGCCCATATTTTTTTGGCCTCCAAGCAGGATTTTATACGATGGAAATTAGAGTCTATTAAACCACATTTTACACAATTCGATGATGCTAGGTTTCCAATATTGTACGCCAGTAACTTTTCTTTATTACTAATGACATCATTTAAAAATAAGTACACGTTTGATCTGTCCACTAATGTGAGAAAGTTTTTACTTAAGTTTTCCCAAATTATGCTCCAATCAGCAGCATAATCTGCTTCAACCTTTGGAGGCTGATGTATTTCGTCTATGAAATAATCTTTAAATGTTTGCTTATTTCTATCCACTCTCTCGCGTTTCGTGACAATCTTTGTGGTTGATTTAACGACATTTAAGTCATAGATTAATAATAGTTAAAAATTAATTTATCGTTAGAATTGCTCTTAATCTGGAGTGCAACAAAAGTCTGGCTTTTTATGAGCTTCAGTCATAAAAACCATATGTTTTTGTACTGGCACGGATTTGCTGATTTCGGCGCGGATTTCAGATGGCTTGGCGCGGATTTTGCGATCTAGGATGGCGCAGATAGGAAGGCATGCGGCTGGCAATCGACAGGTCTTGAGTTCTAATCCGGATTTAGGTACTTTTATTTGTTATTCTTGTTTCATAATAGGTGTTCTCAACATGAGAGCAAATAACTACTCTCGTGAGAGTTCAACATTTTTGCATTTTATTTTCAGTCATTTTTGCCAAAGTTTAATAACAACTTTCCTGTACATTTGTAAAACGCTTTGAACAACAAAAAAATAAGTTGGTGCACAACATGTTGCTTTATAACTTCTCCAAATTTGTGTGAACAAAACCCGAACATAGGTTGTACATGAAAATAATTCAAATGTTATTCAACATTATGTTGAATTAATTCGTCATAATGGTGCCTGTTAAATGAGTGATTGTTAGTTGGGATATGTATCTATTTAGCGAAGTTTTTTTTGATCCTGGTATCAAATACTAAAAATGCATGAGTTTCAGCAGTGATCCATAATGTGACCCAGAGACTGAACGTTTGACGCTATTTGGATCACTTCAAATAAATGCTGATGTTTGCTCTGCTCAACACTTTTGATACAATGTTTTCACCTTAAAGTGTCAACAACACCATTTAATAACATCGAATCTTGAAAACCTGGTGTCTTAATACGAAGAATGTTAATAATAATACTTGAGATTAGTTAAAAAATTTAAAATTCCACCTAATTTCTAATTACTTGGACCATAACTGCACAGCCCGCGATTTGCCGAAAACACCTCCCATCTAAATTATTACATTATTAAGATATACACACATATGTGTTTGTGCTGTTGCATGCTCACTTGTGCCGCCTGGCGGACAAATTCTTATAATGATTTGGATTACCGCTGGACTGCCCGTGACCAGGCCAAACAACTTTTCCGAAGACACCAAGCTTGTACAAAGTAATACTGGAGTCTGGTAAAAGGAATAATTATCCGAAAACCAACTTTGAACTGTTATATCTCCGGATTCCACGAACCGAATGCAATGATATTTTGAGCATTCATGACTTATATAATGAGCTTTAAAAAACGTTTGACTTAACTTAAAATTCTGGAGCTCGATTTGAAAAGGTCGTATGTGCTTTTGTCGATTAAAAATTCGATCAGTTAGATTCGCTTATTATAGCAAAAACCGTTGAAATTGAACAAAGTTGATACATACAGCAGAATCATCACAAAACAGGCTTTCCGTTCCATCATTAAAAGTCTCCAAAATATCTTCCATATTGCTACAATAACTTAAATAAACTGATCGAATGTTTATAAGAAAAAAATAGTTATAGCGATTTAATTTACTACATGATTTTTTTATAAAATAAGTCTATTTTCAACATGCATTCCATAACTATTTTCAATTTAATGCCGGATATTTAGCCGGGCCCGTGGCGTAGTGGCCAAACGTTCACTTCATAAGTGGATTGCCATGGGTTCGATCCCAGCCCCGGCACTTGCAATTTTTCGTCAGTCGCTCTTCCCTCCGAGAGCGGCTGACACCTGATCCTCTTCTAAGCATACACGGTAAAAAATCTGCACTGTGAAATGAACTGATTGGCACTTGAAATCGCACTACTGTTCAATCAGTTTGTTATCAATTAAATATCATTCGAAAAAGAACATCCAATGCCTCTTCAATTTTAATTGAATTTCACTTCAATTCGTTGTTGACAATGTTTTGAATTCGAATCTAGAATTAAAAAAAAAGTGCTCAGCGCATCCAGATTCATACCAGGACCTTGAGATTCACGATCATCTGTTTTACCATTACACTACTTCACACCTGTTAGAGAGGTTCGATTCGAAGCGAAACACTTTCTACCACCTGTCATCTATATTTACTTTCATACCGAAAACAGTCATTATCAAATCAACAGCTATTCACTTTGGATCGTACTGCTTTGTACATTAGTGCAAATTGAAGTGATTTTTAGTCGATTTCTCCGGTGGGTTTGTTTTGGTTCACAAATCAGCACTGATAGCATTGCGATTTCAAAGGAAAAGCCTTTTTGATCACGCTGATTGCTAACGGCAACTCATAATGGATCCCCAATCGAACTGGAAAAGGAACAAGAGCCTCAACATCCTCGTGCTCATCATTCTACCATGGACAGACAGGGTAGAAAAGTGACAGCAGCGCAAAAAGCAAGCAGCTCGATATAGTAGAATTATAATAGAATACATTCAGGCGTTCTACAAAGTGTATATAAGTGCAGCTGCCAATTGAAATCGCTCACGCAGTGCCCTAGTGGACAAAAAGAGCTGTAAATTAGGTTAAGTGATTGAAGAATAAAAAAATGCCGGATATTTTGTTACTTCCTTTCAAAATATATTTATATTTAGGTTAATTAAAGGGAATTCAAATGAACTATATTTACCATCTGGAATTTTGAACTGATGTTGAAGTTTTGGGTAATTTGGTGTTTATTAGAAAAATATTTTCATCGCTATAATGTTTTGCCTTGTTAACAATTTTGAGTTAAGTCAAAATAATTTCGAAGCTTATTATATAGGGTGCGTGTACCAATTATGGCACTACCTAAGGAAAGCTATTTATACAAAAATAACGAGAAGACCAACAAATGTCATCAATAAGTTAACCCTCTAATACCCTATCCCGCCTTTAGACGGGGTATAGCATTTTTGTAATTTTTGTTTCGTGGAAAATCATTTTTTTAATATTTTTAGCTGATATTTAGGACTGTTCTGTATATCTTAAAATGGTTTTTGGTGGGTTTTAAAGCGTATTTACATTTTTTACCTTAGTAAGGTCTTGGGGTCTTTTTTGACCTTTTCCAAATTTCAATTCGCTATAGCTTTTGTTTCGAAAGGCCTAGAAATCTGAAATTTTCAGACAATTATTTTTTTGTGGAAAACTATCATTTCCATTCATCCAAAACATTGGACGACCCCTAGGGGAGCTCCCATAAAAAAAGTTACAAATAAGACCCTGGGGTCATTTTTGACCCCAAACTTTGAACGGCTCCCAAAAATCAGTGGCTGGGCCGATTTTGATTTTCTTTGGCCCAAATGAAAGCCACACATGTCTAGTTTTCAAAACCCCCGGAGAGTTCCGGATTTGGTCACTGTGGCCACCGGGAACCTGCTTCAACTGAAAAATACCGCTTTAGAGACCCTAACTTTGGCAAGCTATAACTTTGCAACCGAACAAGCAATCAGGACCGTTAAAGAATCGTTGGAAAGGTATTCACGTGGACTTTGATTAAAGACATTAATATTGACTAATTCTTAAGAACCGGTTCCGGAAATCCGGAACATCCGGAAAGTAATGTTTTTCACGATAATGTGCTAGAAAGCACATTCATATTATTTACAGGATAGAAGTTTTTGCATCAAACTTCTTTAGGCCATAATACAATCTGTCGAGAACTATTTCTGTATGTTTCTGGTTATGTCCCGTCCTTCTGGAACCGGTTCCAGGGATCCCACAAGATGGCCAACGAGTTGACTGTAACGAAATTGAACGGTTTTCCGCGCTAAACACATCTGCGTTGGTTAAGTCATGATGAAATCTCAATAATTTTACATGCTCCATATTGTTGTGATATGTAAAAATATTGTTGGACATTGTGGTCTTATGTGGCCACCGGAGTGACCACCGGAGAAACCCATATTGAGGGACTTCCATGTTTTTGCAACAAAGATAGGCATTCGACGGCTCTAACTTCATGATTTTTCATGGCCATGTGGCTTCTGGCATTAAATAGAAGAATTGACCATTCTGGTCTGTTTTGGCCACCGGAGAAATCCGTATTGAGGGAGTTTCATGTTTTTGCAACAAAGATAGGCATTTGACGGTTCTAACTTCATGATTTTTCATGGCCATGTGGCTTCTGGCATTGAAAAGAAGAATTGACCACAATAGTCTGTTTTGGCCACCGGAGTGACCACCGGAGAAACTCGTATTGAGGGAGTTTTATGTTTTTGCAACAAAGATAGGCATTCGAAGGCTCTAACTTCATGATTTTTCATGGACATGTTGCTTCTGGTATTCAAAAGCACAATTGAATATTCTGGTTCGCTTCGGCCACCGGAGTGACCACTGGTGAAATCCGTATTTAGTTTCATGTTTTTGCAACAAATATAGATATTCGACGGCTCTAACTTCATGATTTTTCATGGCCATGTGGCTTCTGGCATTAAAAAGAAGAATTGACCATTCTGGTCCGTTTTGGCCACCGGAGTGACCACCGGAAAAAATCGCATTGAGGGACTTCCATGCAGTGTCTTAATTTGTCAAATTACAATCATCCTTATCGACGCCCAGTGGCTCCTGCGTCGTAGATTTGTTTTTGTTTTGATTATCGTATCGACAAACCGTGTGCCACTCTCTGAAGTTCAAGCGATGAAAAATTCATTACCTTGCGGTCTGCTGAATTTCAACCACCCACTGATATTCAAAGTCAGCATAGTCATCTTCAATTGATATTTTTCGGTTTAAGCACGATTTAAAAGCAAAATGTGCTGCTGGTGGATACCATTCACCTAAAGCAAGCATAATAAATATAATTAGGGCAACATATCGATATTTGCGTGGCCTAAAATCATAAAAAGTCATTTCCAAATTTAAAAAAATCATACTCACATTCACCGACAGCTACAGTTGATTACACTACGAGGCGTCGCTCTCATTGTCTTGCTTTCTCTATGTCATGTTCATTCTCGGCATCATGTTGGTGGGAGACCGCATTCGTTTATTTGTGTTCGTTTTCGCACTGAGTGAACTTCATTAGGCTGATTTTTTTAGGCACTGCTTCCATGTTTTTGCAACAAAGATGGGCATTCGACGGCTATAACTTCACGATTGTGTACTATTTTGACTATTCTGGTCTGCTTTGGCCATCGGAGTGACCAGCTGGAGAAACACATACTAGGGAACTCCTATGTTTATTGTTAAACGCTCATATTATCTAGATTTATCACCAGAAGCAGTCTTTCGACGGCTCAATTTTCATGCTTCGACACGCGACATATTATCTTTATGCTCAGTTGTTATTCTTATTGTTCAACAAGGTTATTCTGTAGTAGAGGCCATGCATGTTAAAATATACTGCGATTCTTGTAGCCTGATACTGCACTGTCAATGGTAATATAGTTAGTTCGAGAATTGAGGATAGTTTTACTTCGGTTCACAAACAAACCTTTCATCGTTTATTTTGGTTAACACCACTTAACGTTTTGGTCGTCTATGTTCACTGTTCTTGAAAACCACATCGTTTCTTTTCATTATCTTTTTAGATATGTCCACATTATTTGTTAGTACTTGATATGCTTTCTCCTTTCTTGCTGGCTCTATTTTCTTATACTTACGTGAAGTCAGCTTTTTCAGAATGAAAAGTTGTCTTAGTTGGTAGGAGAAAGGCTTTCTTGAGGAAGACAAACAATGTTTCACTTGATTTAGGGAATTATCAAGTTCTGCAATCGAGGAATTCAGTCACAAATATTATCCATTTAGTGAGTTTGATGAACATTTCGCAATTCTTTAATTTTTTTAATTAAATTAATTCGTCCAGTAGTTTCAACTGGCATACTCTTAAAAGTTCCACGAAGGATTCCTTTCGAGTCCGACTGACATCAAGGTATACAATTAATAAAATGTGCATGCTGCCCAGGGGCAGAATTTCAAACCAAGTATCTCATCAATGAAGAATACAGTCTCTCCAAGATTGCAGAATTCTGAGCTATGAGATTTTTAAAATTTGCGTGTTTACTGGTGCCACGTAGAAGCAGAATTCGGACACAAGTGTCCCATTTTGTGCAAGTCTATGTCATACTGATCAACTTTGCCGAAGACACCACCCAAGTAACCACGAAGCCGTATATAAGTGCATCAATTTTGCCATATATTCATATTTAAAATTGTGTATATAATGCTGCATTACTTTATACACCTCATTGAAGCAATATTAAAGTCGAAAAGGGCCCCACTAAAATCAGATTAGTGCCACATATTGCAGCACGTTGACAGCCATTGCTAAAGTGACATAAATGCGTGTGCTGTACATTTGCATTTGCACATGCTTAATACGTGCAACATGAAAAACCAAAACAAAAATCTATTTTTAGCACCGTTTCGTTATCGACGGTACTAATGCCCCCCACATGAATGTTTTAACCATCATTTTTTTGTTGCCGGGTCGGGAGTCGAACCAGAAGTGTTGAAGACCGCTAGATGAGTTCCATACGTGCTGGCGCCTTAGACTGTTTCTGCTGCAGTGATAACAACAGATATTTCGTTAACTAAAAGGAAACTGTTCTTCTGTCTCAATCATTGCTGTAAAGGGCAAAACGACTATGTCATATGTAATAGAATCCCTGTAATTACATTCTGATAAATCACTGACAAATACATAATGCATTTTAGAATATATTTATTCAATATAAGAAAATTATAACACCCCGGGTAACCAGTAAGCAGTTGAAATGCGCCTTTACAGCAGGTCAAAAAATGGAAATAAGTCGTATATGCGCCATAAGTGCTGCTTAAATGCAGGTTTTGGCCCAATATACGGCTGATTTAATGCTTATCTCTCAGACTATCGAAAATGAAAACGAAAATATGTGTATAATTCCACATTTCTTATCTCGCCGTCTTTTCTATCTCTCTCCCATTTCTCTTTTCTTCACTTTGCGCTTCCAAAAGAGGTAATTCATGCAATTTCGAATGTGCTGGGCAGTATTTTTATGCTAGAAGACCCCAAAAGATCGTGCATTTGAAATGCTACGCAACAGCTGTCACATTTTCAGTAGCAGTGCAGTTGCTAATTTAGTACAGTTTAGCAGTTGAACTGCTATGATAGAGCAGAAAGCAGGTGGAATGAAGATATAATGCTGAAATACGGCTTGTTTAAATGCTTAGTGGTTACCTGGGACCTCTCGCACACAACTCATATGCTAATTGGGGTTTCCAGCATTATTTACATGCGATAGCAGGTAACAGAAAAGAGAAAAGTCATCTCTAAAAAGGTTTTGCTGAAAGAAAGGCGTGGATCGGTGGTTCAAACCGCTTCAAACGGAGATTAAGTTGATCGGGAGCCGAACCAGAAGTGTTGAAAACCGCTAGAGTTGACCGTAAAGTTGTTCACTCTTTTTGATTTCATTTGTTTACCATTAGAGTCAAGCTTTTATAATTGTATTGTTAGAGCAACCTTTGCTAGTTTGTACATTGCATTTATTCAGTTTTTGCAATGTTGAATTATTGAATTATCGTATATCACCTTTTAATGCACCCTAATGTAAAGAAAAAATGTAATGCATCAATACATTGATAATGTCAATCTAAAGGATTATTGCATGAGAAGTGTGGAATTACTGCATTTTGCATTGCAAAGGTTGATATTCAGTCTAATTCGTGCAATGATATAATGCTTGTGGTTACTTGGGCATCTTCCTAAGTTATAAGGATTCTGAGCTATACAATTTCTAAAATTTGCGAGTTCACTAGCGCCACCTAATGGCAGAATTGCGAAACAAGGTTTCTCTTATATGTAAGTCTATGTCATACTGGTCAATTTTGCTGAAGACACCAACTTTCTTAGTTATCGGGGGGAGCGACACTAGTTTTGCTGAGCCGAAAAACTTCAAAAAAAGTCGAAAAAAAACGGTAAAGGCCGCCTAGTGGCAGAATTTTGATACAAGTGTTTACTTTTATGTAAGTTTATGTCATACTGGGCAACTTTGCCAAAGACACCAACTTTCTAAGTTATCAGGATTCTGAGCTATGAGATTTCTAAAATTTGCAGTCACTAGCTTCGCCTAGTGGTAGAATTGCGAAACAAGTGTTTATTGTTATGAAAGTTTAAGTCATACTGATTAACTTTTCCAAAGACACCAACTTTCTAAGTTATCAGGATTCTGAGCTATAAGTTTTCTAAAATTTGCATGTTCACTAGCGCCGCCTTGTGGCAGAATTGCGGAACAAGTGTTTATTTTTATGTAAGTTTATGTCATACTGATCAACTTTGCTGAAGACACCAACATCGTAAGTTATCAGGATTCTGAGCTATGAAATTTCTAAAATTTGCATATTCACTAGCGCCGCCCAGTGGAGGAATTTTGAACTTCGCAACTCATCGTCAGTCAGTTATTGGCGTACCCAACAACTTTTCCGAAGACACTATCCTTCCAAGTTATCAGGGTCTTGAGCTGTCGCATATCGTAACGTTTGCTTGACAACCTGATATGGTTTCTGTAGTGCAATTTAACATCAAACTGTTGATGGTCCCTCTAGCGTCCAAGTTGCCAACTAATCCTATGAACAAGCCCTAAAACTTTGCCGAAGAAAATATTGCGCTAACTCTTAACACACCCGAGATAATAGGCCACACCCCCAAAAGGCCGAAAACCCATAAGCTCTTAGTCTCCTATTAAGCGGATTCCTATTACGCCCCCCGACCTGTGATCTTATAGTACTTATGAGAGTTCGACTGATATGTGTAATCTAGCTACTTTATCGGCGCTGCAGTCTTGGGGAATCAAAACGACTGTTTTAGATTTGTCCCGACGTTTCGACTCTGTTTCGAGAAGACTCGAAACAGAGTCGAAACGTCGGGACAAATCTAAAACAGTCGTTTTGATTCCCCAAGACTGCAGCGCCGATAAAGTAGCTAGATGTGATCTTATAAGAGTCTCGACTGCATATACAAAGTTATAAAATAAGTTGAAAGAGACTGGCCAGGGCCAGGGATAAAACCCAGTGCCCAGGAGTAATCAGGAACATTAAACATTAAACCACAATTCAATAAACATTAAACAACATTAATTCAATAAAGCTTTCAACAACAGTATAGTAAAATTTCCACAACTGTCGTATACACAATATTTGCGCCGATAAATAAATAACGTATGATGAACATCCAGCTACGCCTCTGACAGCATCACGATTGGTAACCCCTAAAAAATTTCTTGCGCCCCGTTGTTGATCCTCATCATCATATGCTCGATCATTATCCTAGTTTCGTTCCAACTACTTTGCGTGGTCTCCCCCAAACCAAACTGTCGTTAATTTATTCTTCATCATCACTTCGTCGTCGTCGCCGTCGCCGTGGACTGAGCCAGTGCCAAAACGGACCAGAATGGTCAATTCTTCTTTTTAATGCCAGAAGCCACATGGCCATGAAAAATCATGAAGTTAGACCCGTCGAATGCCTATATTTGTTGCAAAAACATGAAACTCCCTCAATACGAATTTTACCGGTGGTCACTCCGGTGGCCAAAGCGAACCAGAATATTCAATTGTTCTATTTAATACCAGTAGCAACATGTCCATGAAAAATCATGAAGTTAGAGCCTTCGAATTCCTATCTTTGTTGCAAAAACATAAAACTCCCTCAATACGAGTTTCTCCGGTGGCCAAAACAGACCATTGTGGTCAATTCTTCTTTTCAATGCCAGAAGCCACATGGCCATGAAAAATCATAAAGTTAGAACCGTCGAATGCCTATCTTTGTTGCAAAAACATGAAACTCCTTCAATACGGATTTCTCCGGTGGTCACTCCGGTGGCCAAAACAGACCAGAATGGTCAATTCTTCTATTTAATGCCAGAAGCCACATGGCCATGGAATGGACTGTGGTAGTGGTGTTCGTGGGTAGTGGACGCCAGTGCGATGGTGCATCTAAAATAATGTGATTTTTTTAGTGCTATCGCTTATAAACAGTGCCTCGGGTAACTGGTTCAGTGGTGTTGAATCGCAGTCTTTGCGGGAAAAGTGAAGTTCAGTGGCTCATACCGTAAATAGTGTTAAGAAATATTGTGAAATATATTTCTAATTCTAGCCATATCTGCCATCAATTTGATGTTAGATTTTCACGTACGTGTATGATATGTAAGTGCTTGTGTATGTGACTCTCATCTCCTCTTCTGGTGAGGTGAGTATTAACTCAGTCAATCTCTTCATGAGAGTCTGAGAATTCTGCGTTCTGTTACCACCCTGCGGTAGGTAAGTAAACGATAACTTGGGCTATGCTTGTATAGGTATGCCGGGTATGCTGTTCTTCTGGACATGCTCTTCTGCGTACCTGATTACGCGTCTATACTGCGTAGATAGTTGAAAAATTACAATATGTTATTTGTTTTTCAAATTTTATCACAATCGCAGTTCTTATATTTGTCATAGGAACATGACGATATTGCGAAGTAAACATCACCTCCACAGATAAAGCTGATGATGAAGTACTAGATTACTGCAAATTCTGCGGTGCTCTCGTTTCGTTCTGTAGAGTATCTTCTCTGTAATTAGCTTGAGCCAGTATGCTCATAGTGAGAGAATTTTGTCGACGTACTCTGTTCGATTATGTCGATAGTTAGCTCGCTATTAGAGGTGTGTACTGACAATTAGTGTTCAATACTATCAAGACGGAATTGCGTGTGTTCTATAAACGTATGCAATGTACATTTAGGGGAACAGCGTTTCCCAAATATATATTTTGCGGTACCCCAGTCAAACGGTAGCTCGCTTTATCTTTACTGATTTTAGTGTGCTCTTTTTTAACTGGTGAACCGCAAAATACGTGTTTAGGAAATGCGGAATTTTATGGTCACTATACAAGCTTTTCAACGGTTGTATTGATTATAAGACCTATTTCTGTATTTGGGATTCCATGTGTACCGCATATTGAATAAATGATCTGTGTTTAACACGCTATTTATTTACTTCAAAGTCTCCAAGCTCTCTTTGCAATTAATTTGTATTGGTGAGCAAGCAATCTGGCTTAGAACTTGGAGGGTATTCTGATTTCAGATTATCATTCTTTTCCTTTTAGCCGCCTCCGACTACTGAGCGTTTTCGATAAACCGCATCGTCAAAATGGCTGAGCAAGTAGGTAATACTGTTGCTGGTTCAGGACTGCAAGCTGAAGATTCCTCAAAAGCATCTACTGGACGTGCAAATGAAGATATTCAGTATGCTAGAAATGGACCAGCAAATGCAAAACCGTCTACTTCTGCTAATGGCGGAAGTACCGGATTCAACGTAAGAGGTAAAAATTACTCTAAGAATCAGAGAAAGAAGCACAACCGAAAGGTGGCTTCATCTGGTAAAAAACTTACCTTGGATGCAGAGGTGAGTGATACTCGTGCTTCATTGCGTTTTCAAATAAAGTTGTTGAAAGGTTTATTTGATAACACATTGAAGGATGAGTTATTAAGGGACCTAAATGTCCTTCTTTATCAGACGTCGCCAGGCTCGTTCATTCCATCATTCTTTGGCTTCGGACTCAGATTTGGAAAGATCTGGTTTTCGCCCGAAAACCAGGAAAGCCACGACTGGTTGAAGCAAAAGCTGATGGTAATCAACGAGACGGCGAAAGATGATTTCAAGTTCGTTATAGAACCTTTCAATCTTCATCAGAACAGCATTGGCCTGAACATACCTTGCAATGCGAATGAAGATTTATCTCAGAATGATATTCTGAATAGATTGAATTTTCAAAATCCTACTATGCAGGTAAACTCCTGGAGGGTTAACAAAATCAATCCAATTGAGAAGGGTCACCGCCTGCTTTTCTGTAGCATCAGTGATGATTCTCTCAATCTTCTGAAGCAGCAAAATTTTATGGTCAACTACGGCTTCCAGAAGATTTTCGCTCGCTTTTCATCAAAGAAATGAGCCCATGTGTGCATTTCTTCTATTTTTCTCAACGTCTTTCGTAACGAACGTCCAGTTTTGGGTTGCACGATTTTATGGCAGATGTTGAGATATTTTGATTTATTTCCAGTATCCTTTCGGGGGTGCAGGGAATAATGAATCATTTTTGTTTCAGATTCTAATTTATTTCCAGTATCCTTTCGGGGGTGCAGGAAGTAAATAATCATATAAGTATCCCATTAGGGGTGCTTGTATAAAATTTAGCCTCTCTTATCCTTTTCTACGTTTTCCTTCTTTCAAAACCCTTCTTCTCCCTTCCCTGCTTCCTCTTTTCCTTTCGGGTAAGTGATGATTGGCTATGAAGTGCGAGGCACAAATCTCCCGTTCGATGGAGAACGTGCCGCCTGAGGCGTATATCTGATACCACATGGCCATGAAAAATCATGAAGTTAGACCCGTCGAATGCCTATATTTGTTGCAAAAACATGAAACTCCCTCAATACGAATTTTACCGGTGGTCACTCCGGTGGCCAAAGCGAACCAGAATATTCAATTGTTCTATTTAATACCAGTAGCAACATGTCCATGAAAAATCATGAAGTTAGAGCCTTCGAATTCCTATCTTTGTTGCAAAAACATAAAACTCCCTCAATACGAGTTTCTCCGGTGGCCAAAACAGACCATTGTGGTCAATTCTTCTTTTCAATGCCAGAAGCCACATGGCCATGAAAAATCATGAAGTTAGAACCGTCGAATGCCTATCTTTGTTGCAAAAACATGAAACTCCTTCAATACGGATTTCTCCGGTGGTCACTCCGGTGGCCAAAACAGACCAGAATGGTCAATTCTTCTATTTAATGCCAGAAGCCACATGGCCATGAAAAATCATGAAGTTAGAGCCGTCGAATGCCTATCTTTGTTGCAAAAACATGGAAGTCCCTCAATACGGGTTTCTCCGGTGGCCTCATAAGACCACAATGTCCAACACTAGTTTTACATATCACAACAATATGGAGCATGTAAAATTATTGAGATTTCATCATGACTTAACCAACGCAGATGTTCATTCATTTATTTAGTTAACATCAAATTCATGATAATACTGAATCAACAATTTGCCGCCATAATACTCGATTTGCAGCTGCAGCTCTCCAACGTCGGTCACGCCCAACACTCGCCAGATCACGCTCCACCTGGTCCGCCCATCGTGCTCTCTGCGCTCCACGCCTTCTTGTACCAACCGGATGGTTAGCAAACACCAACTTTGCAGGGTTGTTGTCCGGCATTCTTGCAACATGCCCTGCCAACGCAGATGTGTTTAGCGCGGAAAACCGTTCAATTTCGTTACAGTCAACTCGTTGGCCATCTTGTGGGATCCCTGGAACCGGTTCCAGAAGGACGGGACATAACCAGAAACATACAGAAATAGTTCTCGACAGATTGTATTATGGCCTAAAGAAGTTTGATGCAAAAACTTCTATCCTGTAAATAATATGAATGTGCTTTCTAGCACAATATCGTGAAAAACATTACTTTCCGAATGTTCCGGATTTCCGGAACCGGTTCTTAAGAATTAGTCAATATTAATGTCTTTAATCAAAGTCCACGTGAATACCTTTCCAACGATTCTTGAACGGTCCTGATTACTTGTTCGGTTGCAAAGTTATAGCTTGCCAAAGTTAGGGTCTCTAAAGCGGCATTTTTCAGTTGAAGCAGATTCCCGGTGGCCACAGTGACCAAATCCGGAACTCTCCGGGAGTTTTGAAAACAAGACATGTGTGGCTTTCATTTGGGCCAAAGAAAATCAAAATCGGCCCAGCCACTGATTTTTGGGAGCCGTTCAAAGTTTGGGGTCAAAAATGACCCCAGGGTCTTATTTGTAACTTTTTTTTAGGGACTAAGGAAGGTTAAAAATGATTGAAAAATTGATGTTTTAGTCACCTTTTAGAAGACATTGTTTATTTTGTATTGAATCGCTACAATTAACATATTTTAAATTTTTCCCAAATCATTCTATCCTTGTTTAATAGTTTAAGGGAATCGAATACACTCTAAAGTTATTTTCCTTAAAATTACATGGAAAATAAAATTTTCTGTGAATTTTTTTTTAAATAATAATATTTCAACAATCATCATAAAATCTCAAAATATTTTCATCTCAAAAAATCCGTTCCCCAAATTGGCTTCCAGGAAAAACATAAAAGTGTGGGGATGTTCAAAAATAAAAATTAGAAAAATCAAAAACTGAAATTCACGAAATCGAGAATTGAAAAGAATCATCTTCCAAAACATGTTTAAATCGATTTTAGATGACGAAAAATGATATTTAGATCAAAATCAAAAATTTGGGTATTAGAGGGTTAAAAGACAGATTAGTTTCAATAATTTACAGGAAAAATATAGAAATGGAGCCAAAACTACTTTAAGTATTTATTGCAGCGTGTGCTAATGATAGGAACCCTGTACTAGTTATGGTTACATGTTTTAACTTCGGTTCCTTTTCGCACTATTTGCATGCATTCCTTATGGGGTTAGCCATAACTGGTACAGTATGGCGAAAAATGGTGCAAGGAAGCCGAAATTTTAAGGAAAATGATTTATTTCTACCATGATTTTTGGAAAATGTGGAGCTTAAATGAGTGCGACTATCTTTTGTGATCGTGATCTGTTGTTCACAAAATTTGTCATGTTGATTAACATCGTTAAAGGGTGAAAATCAATAATGGCGAATAATTGGTACTATATCCATAATTGGTACACTTACCCTACATAAATCATAAACGCTCAAAATTTCATTGCATTCGGTTCATTGAATCCGAAGATATAACAGTTAAAAGTTGACTATCGGATAATTATGCCTTTTTCTAGAATATTTCTAACTTTATGTATAAGACGCCGATCTTGTCCAAATTTGGACCATTGATAGACAACTAGTTGACCAACTTACAGTAAAAATGAGAATTTTTGATGCACTTTTCGAAAAGCTACAGCAAGTTGACCATTTTGTGAAAAGTGAAAATTTTACTTGTCCCGATCATTTTGTCTATCCCCTGTATTTATTTTTTTTTTTCAGAACAGCCATGTTCTCATTCAGTCATCAATGAAAAACAATATTACATTTATATTTAATGCATTCACTTTATCTTTTTTCCAGATACATCGCCAAGTAACAGACAACCCAGATTGAATACAGCTTATTAGTGAAACTTGTTAATGATTCCCGCGAAAAAATACAAGAGGCTTCTGCCTTAGTAAAATAACACAAATATAAATTCGAGCTCGTTAAGACGCTTAAACTGTCGAATGAAGTGGAAGTAATCCGCTGGATGTACGTGTGCCAGGATTTTCACGCTCTAAATTATCCGTGCTTGAAAAATCACACGTGGTGCGTGAGATGCAAGAGCGTTGGTGGCAGACGTGAATCGATTCCTAGTAATTACATCTTATCCAGGGTACATCCAACCGCATTACGATGCAAGTCATAATATTAAAGTACGTACAAGTGCTGTGCATAACAGTGTTTTTCTCCAACAACATCAACTGCGATAAACTGCTGGTGCACAATGAGCACGAAGACCAACAGCTGTACAGGATTGCATCATGTGCGGCACAATGTCTGGCGGAAGAAGCCTCCCACAAGGTAGGTTAATAATTAGAATTGATTGATTGGAATTAATTGATTGATTCGATAAGTAAACATACATTACAGAGATTTTAAACTATGCTAATAAGTGGATTGACAAAGTATCGATTAAGAGAAAATCATTTGATTACCATCTTACTACTAATCTTTGGTTCTACGAATGACTTTTGACAATGACTTAAAAACTTGTATCAGGATGGTTGTCCCAATTTGTTTCAAAATATATTTATTCTGAACCTGGGACAAACTTAACGTCGATATTGCGTTTGATCTGGCCTGTATCCGCAATAATCGGGACACAGAAATGCAGCTGTAACTCTGCACGAGATACATTGAGATTACTCAAATTTGGCCTAACAACATCTTAAGATGTGTTCATTTTACCTACAAAATTTCATGTGAATCGGTGTAGTACTTTTTGATGTAGCAATGAAACAGTAGAACGCGCGCAATTGAATTTTGAACAGCCTCTATTTTTGCTTGTCTGCGCTGTAACTTTTGAAATTGGCAAAGAAAATGGCTGAAATTTTGAACACAAATCTCTCAATCTACTTTTGTCGCATAGACAAAATTTCAAAAAAAATAAAAATCGATGTACTATAAACAATTTTATAGTCGAAACATGTATTGGGACAAAACGTGGTTTCAGCCCCTCAGACAACAATTAGTCAGCAACCTGTATTGTTTCAATTATACTATTGAAAGTACTATACGAATAATCATAAGAATTTGCAGGCACAATTTACACAAAATCAACTACCTACTGTGAAAATTTCATGAAAATGGGCAGAGAAATTCAAAAGTTATGAATAGGCAAACATAGCACATGAAACACACGAAAAAATTTCACTAACACTCACCTCTATCAACACCAGTAGCTTTCAAACCAACTGATCAAAGTTGATGAAATTTTGCAAGAAAGTATCTCTATAAGTATCATAACTGCTAACGAAATTTCATAATTATCATCGCAGATTTTTGAACTGTAGCGTAAAAGAACCATTTATTATGTGAATGAAAATTGGTCATGATTGTACAAAATGCCACGTCTATTTGTTTTTCATCAACAGTTAAAAGTAATGCATCGAGTTTTATGAAACTTTGCACAAATAATAAACATACACCAAAGAGTTCTAATTCAATTATTTGACCAATTTTATCGATTCATTACAGAGCTACAGTCGTACTCCTGTGTCCCGATTATTGCGGATACAGGCTTTATCCTACTCGACGAGACTCGACTTCGCATTGTTAAGGCCTGGGATACACTACCGTACCGTGGTACAAATTTACAAGAAAATTATTTCAAGGCTATCTTGAATGAAGACAATCATCAGTATGAAACTTATTTCAAGATAATTGTACCATGGTTAGAATACCACCAGTCTGCCCTAGGTTTAAGGTGAAGATATGACGAAGCCACATCTCGAATTTCCAAAAGCACAAATCTGAAGTACAAAATGACGGTTTGCATTGAAAAGTTGGTCGATTGGACACCAAAAGCGCGTACCGTAAAACGGGGTATCTTTGATAATGCGGGTAACTTTGATAGTGCGACAGGCATTGTACAGTTTATCTTATAACTAAGATTCCTACAACTAGTTAAGAAAAAGGCAAACGTAGTCCAATTCTATACATATGAAAGTTCATCTTAGATGTATTTTCGTTAAAACCTAGTTTTTATACAACTTTTTGGACAAAAAATAAAAATGGTTGTTATTTTCGTCATTTGTCAACCCCTTCAAACAATCTGCTATAAGACTTCGTTACAACTGCTTTTTCAATGAATAGACTCTTATTCTCGATAGATTCATCAAAATAGATTCCAAATCTGGCCTTGAATCTCTTAACGAAGTGTGTTTTTACAAAATGTAAGTAATTTTGTAAATTGGGACATAAATCTCCATACATCGATAAACGCCTAAAAGTATGCAATGCCCTTGTAATTTATTGTAGATAAATCAGTGTTGTTCAACATTTGTTAATAAAACATTAAAAAACTATCCAAAAAAAGAAAACTCGCCATGAATAGCATGTAATCATATGTTGATGCACCGTTAAACATATATTTTTACAAAGATAATGATTTTTAATAGCTAAATTCACTGTGTTTTTCACTCAGTACTCCACAAACCCATTTTTATATGTAAAATTTAGTAAATCAATGTTTGATATAAAAATTCTATCTGATATATTCCACAAGGCTTCTCTCATCATGATCATACTCCTAAGATTTCAATCTGTGATTATTTTTTAAGATTTGATGTGTTTTTCAGTGCACTATCAAAGTTACCCCAAAATGAAAATCAGATTCTCGCTCATATGGAAAACTAAAAGTCATCCAAATTATTTAATATTTTCGAATCTTTCAATTGCAATTGATAACTGATACCCCAGTACTTGTTTTAAAAATATAAAATTCGGGGAAAAACTGTTACATGGAAAAATATCAAGAAAATTCGCTGAAAAACTATCAAAGTTACCCCGTTTTACGGAAATTAAGGTTGGGTGACAAAACGTCGAAACCATAAGGGTAAAACGACTAACGGGAATGAACCAGCCTCGGACTGAATTTCCCCATGATAAAAAGTTAATAATAATAACTCAACATCCAAGAAACAAACGTCAAATGGACAATATCTCACGGGATAACCAACATTATCAACATTAGGTGATGCTGATCGATGATTTAAAAGTAATGTTCTAGATGTTACGTCTGTTTGTGAGTGTGGAAGCATTCATATCTTACAAAAATAATACGATAATGTCAAGTAGATCTTGTTCAATGTGGCTACATTTGCTATATAGTATAAAATTTGTTTGAATCGCTTGTGGTTATTTGCTGGTGGCAATAAAAAAAATACACCCAGCCTGCAGCCAAAGCAAAATATTCAAAGAATAAAATTCTAGTTATTCTGCTAACAAATGTGTGTGGTCCTAGGTATGGTCGCTCTTTGGCTCGTGCTGATTGGCCACGACAATTTAAATTGTGTACACTTCAATTTATCAAAAGTGATAAAAAAAACTCCCACATAATTTATTCATATACCATGATTGGAATCATCATGCTCTCTGTCATTCACTGTTTAATTAAAAGTTTATTCATAAGTTGTGTATATTAATTAATTTGTCCTTCAATGCAATCATGCAATGCAATGCCCACTCACTTCACTATTCACTTTCTATTTAGCTATGTTACACTATGTGAATATCATTATATTAGGAACTGGGGATTTTATTTATTATCGTGCAAAATCAGAATCAGAGTCGCCTTTTCTTTTGGTTCCTGAGTAATGACCAATTTTGTATAAATCAATATTCAAGACGGTCGAAAATCCACTAACATTTGGACAATTTCCATACGTTATCCAAGAAAGAAAAAGAAAATCCTTTTCTTTTAAGAAAAACGACATTGACATTCAAAACTAAACATTTTGAAAGCGAATTCTTTTGATTTATATAATTATTTGAATGCTCAATACGTGTTTTTGATACTCGTGCGACAATAGTGGAAGCCTATCAATTCACTGTGTTTTTTTTGTTAAAGCTTCTCCGCTTTACAGATTTGCCAATTAGGCTGATACAAATTTGAGTTTGACTTTTTTTTATTCCCCCCCCCCCTCCTTCAACAATTTTTGGCCGGATTTGCGACAAAATTTGGGACAAAATGCGATCAAAACCTTAAACTAAGAATCGAGTGAGCCGTATTTCAAAACTTGTTTTTGCTTATTCGTTTATTTGGAAGTAGGGGTATTAGGGGCATAATGGACACCCTAAGCAAATGAGTATGTTAGGTCTGTATAACAGACAAAAACTCAAGATATTATCAGTTGGCTTACAACTTTAACTTGTTTCCTACGTATTTCAATCATTTACAGCTGGTAGAATGTCATTATTGTGAAGAAATAATGAATTGAAAACCGTGTGTTTTTTGGGGCTGGCAGGAAAGGTACGGGGCGAAATGGACACCCATCGGGGCATAATGGACACCCCTGCATATTTTATGCTGTATCATTGAGAATATCGACCAGTTAAGTAATTTGCCAACGGAGATCGATACCACAGATATATTACTCCATCTTAGACGAGTTTACATAACTTCAAAGTTAATTAAATAAATTTTAGACTAAAATAATCGGATTTGATTTTTCAAACTCTCTAAAACGCCTAACAGTATGCAACGCGCGTACATCCATTCATAATTGCCAGTGTTCATTTCGCCCCGAATAGACTACAACATTGAAATTGCTATTTCAAGTGTGTTCTGATCAAAAATATAATACTTCATCGATTGCTAAATCTACGTATACATGTAGATAAGCTAATAATTCACTTGTATGTATGGTGGACACACTCAATCACTCGTAATACCTTATTTGCTGCTGCATCGAAATTATAAGAAATCCACCATATGAAAAACATACTTCAATTTCAATGATATTTTGGTTATATGGAAGGATTATAAATGATACTATTGAAAAATAGATCAATTACTTGTTCCTTTACACTTATGCATTAAAAGTTTTACATAAAAGTCAACGGTTTCGGCAAAAACAGGGGTGTCCATTTCGCCCCGGGTGTCCATTATGCCCCTAATCTTCCTATCTTTATATCAACACTTGTTTGAAATAGTCATGGCGTTGGTAATTGTTGAACTTATGATTGACCTTTATATTATTATTAAGCGGTGAAATAATACTTTGAAGCAGTGTTTCCCAAACTTGTTGGAGGTATCGCCCCCTTGAAGCTGCCGGAATTTATTTTATTTTAATTTATTTATGTATTTTTTTTTTATTTTAGAAAGCTGAAACGTAAAGCTTATTTAGAGAATAATTCCAATTCCAATTGGCGAAATAAAATGAATTTTTACTTAAATTTGACTGTTCGACACATAAACTTGACATTTCTCCTAAGGAAATAATAATAGAACTGTCAAGTTTAAGTCAACATTAATTGTAGTTCTCCAATTGGAACATACCCTTAAAACATTTAAAAGCCCAAATTGAACACCATATAAGTGTTTCTCTATTTATTTGTGTTTTGTTTTGTAAATTCAATTATGTTTTGGATATGGATAAAATATGCGCGCTACGTACGTAAATAAAAATGATCATTTTTACATGATGTATGTTTGAGCAGAGTCATAGACTAAACAATGTCTGCCATTGCTGCTTTATTAAAAAAGATTTTCTAGTACATTATCAATACTTGAAAAGATTTCAAGGCTTAGAATTTAAATTATTATTAAGCGGTGAAATAATACTTTAAAGCAGTGTTTCCCAAACTTGTTGGAGGTATCGCCCCCTTGAAGCTGCCGGAATTTATTTTATTTTAGTTTATTTATGTATTTTTTTTTTTTTTATTTTAGAAAGCTGAAACGCAAAACTCATTTAGAGAATAATTCCAATTCCAATTGGCGAATTAAAATGAATTTTTACTTAAATTTGACTGTTCGACATATAAACTTGACAGTTCTCCTAAGGAAATAATAATAGAACTGTCAAGTTTAAGTGAAAATTAATTGTAGTTCTCCAATGAATTACCTACATCGGCTGTTTTCCTACTCTCCGCATCGACCAATGTGGCGCTAGCTTCTATGCGCGAAAAATCGCTAAAAGTAAATCGCAAAAATATTGTGTGGCGAATACCATCTAAAGGCAAATTCTGCAAAGTGGAACACATTATTCGAAAACATATTTGGTAGTGGTTGTGCACAATGGTGACCACTATTAAGCCTACCAAATATTTTTTCGGGAAAAGCTGTGTATTTCAAGTAATTCAAGTTTAGATGCATTTCGCCATACAAAATTAAATTGATTTACTCCTGCTGATCAACTGTGGCTGCGCGCAAAGCGGGTAGTCCATTGGAACAGACCCTTAAAACACTTAAAAGCCCAAATTGGACTTCACATGAGTGTTTCTCTATTTATTTGTGTTTTGTTTTGTAAATTCATTTATGTTTTGGATATGGATAAAATATGCGCGCTACATATCTAAACTGTGAAATCATGCTGTGTTTAATCTGTGAATTTGTTTTTCAAGCACCGAATAATTAAAGGCAGAAGTTTTTTAGAACTCGCAATGACATTTTGTCACGTTCATTTTATAAGAAAACGCAAAAATAGTTTTTACGACCATTATGCACTACCCATCGGTGTATTTTCAAATATAGCCATCTCTCACAGCTTTTCCTGATTATTGACAATTCAGAAAAAGCTGGTAATCCTAATTGAAAAGTTTCGTATACATTTGCATATGTAGTAAGTATGTTTCAATTTAATTTTCAGGTATGTGGCACTGTGGCAGTCATTAGCAAATACAACTACAAAAAAACTAAATTATAGTAAATTTTGAATATGGCATTACGAAGATGAAACTTTTTACATGATAAAAAATCTTCCTTGGAGGCATTTCTAAAAAAAAAGTTCATTTTTTTCAGTTCATTTCAGGTCTCTGAGTTTCTGAAAAAAGATCAGCAAAATTTAAATTCCACTAGAATGTTTTTGTGACATATCCTCACTAACTGTAGGATCAGTTACATTAGAAAAGTTATCATTATTTTCTTTAAGAATCGTGAATCTCACCAGAAAATTTTCTTCCTCATCTAAAAAAAGTTTTCATGAAATCCACCAGAATGTTTTTCAATTTTTTTTTTACTAAAAATTTCCTCTAGAAATCTATGAATTTGAAACAAAATTTTCACAAACAGAAAAAAAATGTTCAACATAACATTGCTAAAAACTAATCTCGAAAGTTAGCCAGAATTCCATTAGGAGCTTCTCAATACTAATTTTCCTTCGGAAATTTTTGTAGCAGTTTTACAGAAAACAATTTCAAGAAATCTCTTATTGAAAAATTCTACAAAAACATTCAGAAGAACCGATTCTACACACATTTTGGGATTCCGTATAATTAAGTTGATTTCAAAGTACGTTTTGACTCAGGATTTAATTTTCATTAATTTCACAGACCCAAGATTTAGTGGTTTAATGTGCATTTAGTTCACTACTATTGAACAATCGCAATAGTTTTACGAGTGCGAAATCGTAAATAGAAGTGCGCGATCAATATACTCTCATTGGTGCGCGATTACGTCAAATCAATCCTGCGTCTTCAGAGCACATGTTCTTCGTAGATCGACACCAACTGCGCAGTCCAGTGGTGAACGTAATGTGCAATATATTTCTTTATACTGTTTATGGAATTAAATACAATAATTGAAAAATAAGGGCCCATATAGCCGAGGCGGTAAACGCACGGGTATTCAGCATGACCATGCTGAGGGTGACGGGTTCGATTCCCGGTCGGTCCAGGATCTTTTCGTAAAGGAAATTTCCTTGACTTCCTTGGGCATAGAGTATCTTCGTGCCTGCCACACGATATACACATGCAAAATGGTCATTGGCAGAGGAAGCTCTCAGTTAATAACTGTGGAAGTGCTCATAGAACACTAAGCTGAGAAGCAGGCTTTGTCCCAGTGAGGACGTTACGCCAAGAAGAAGAAGAAGAAGAATTGAAAAATTGCCCCTCTATTTGATTTTTTCGCCCCCAAAATTCATTTTACTAATATTCGTCCCCTTGAACCTGATTTTTGCCCCCTAGGGGCCCCCAGGGGGCGATTTCGTCCACTTTGGGAATCATTGCTTTAAAGCATCGGAGTATATTGTTATTGTTTATTTATTAATATTTACCGCTTGAGTCGGTTTTGATCAAGGGGTACATACTGTTTCTTGCCGTACACTTCGAAGTGTTGTAAAAATTGAAAATTATTTAGTCCTTTGGGAACGGATGGGTCACATTAGCCAAGCCGTGAAAACCAACCTTAACAAACGTGTTCTAGACCAGCGAGGTTGCATCCAGAAAGGCAAAAAGGGTTAAAGGGTTAAAGTCCAATAGTTGGAACGAAATGTCGGCGATTGTTAGACTGCAAGTAGGGTGTGTGTACCAGTTATCGCACTACCTAAGGAAAGCTATTTCTACAAAAATAAGATGAAGACCGACGAATGTCACCGATATGTCAAATAATTGATTAGTTTTCATACTTTACAGGAAAAATATAAAAACGGAGCCAAACTACTTTAAGTATTTATTACGGTGTGTGCCAATGATAGGAACCCTGTACCAGTTATGGACACATTTGTTAATTTGGGTTCCACTTCGCACTATTTACATGCATTTCTTATGGGATTTGCCATAACTGGTACACTATGGCGAAATAAGGTGCAAGGGAGCCGAAAAGTTAAGGAAAATGATATATTTCTATCATAATTTGAGCAAACTGTGAAGTTTGAATTATTGCAACTATCTTTTGTGAACGTGATCACACGTTCACGATTTTTTTTCTTGTTGATTTGTATCATCAATGGTTGAAAATCAACTATGCGAGTTTGAGGTACTATAGCCATAACTGGTACACTGAGCCTAATTTTTTCTTCAACAAATCAACTTTAAAAACTTTAACGAATTTGATGATTTTTTGCGCACTTACTCATAACACCGAAAATAAAACAGAACGTTAAGGACTTAAATCCGATATGGCGTAATCACGTAGGGAAGTGGAACCATCTCGGCAGGGGCCCTATTTTGGGCACTTTTCTGCTATAACTCAGCCAATTTTGAACCAATTGACACAATTTTTGGAACGCGATACGTATAGTATCTAGCCGTGTACAAAATTTCATGTCAATTGGTTTGGAATTGACTGAGTTATAGCGAAGAGTGCCCAAAATACCGGCCGCTGCCCAAGTGGTTCGCTATCCTACTTTTTTGATATATACTGCGTACATGAATCCATCCTTAATAATATTTTTTTCCTTACATATTGGTTATTTGGTCAATTCGTATGTTTCCAGTTAAACAGACACCATTTATCCTGTTTAAATCAATCTATGCTGTACTGACTGTGTATTTTCAACGAAAATTATCTGATTCATATTGCCATTTTTGTGTATAAAAGTCCAGAAAAAAGTATAAGGCATCAGGGGGGCACGTGTATCGCTGGCCCATAACATGAGACATGATTTAAAACATATACAGAGGGATCATAGATGCACATCAACTCATAGTAAAGCTTGATATGTTGATTTTTGAGAATAAATATAAATATATAATTGCACTTACACTTACACTCCTTTACCTCCAAACAAATCTCCTCCATGGTTACACATATTTTTTTTCTTTCAATGTGAAAACAGATTAAAACATTTTTAAAAATTGCGGGTTTTCGACAACAAACAAAGTTGAGCTCGAAAAGTCACGTAGGATATGTATCTCAATTTTTAATGTAGTCACTTACACCCCTCTACCTCTAACCTCCTCAAATGTAATGGCCTTGTTAGCTTATAGTTATTATACGTGGATCATTAATTTAACATATTTTCCCAATTTAATAGCAATCACCACTTCTAGAGAACATTTAACTGTAAAATCATTCTGTTTCCATTTGCTTTGCGATTATTATGAACCAAGCATATTAAATCCTTTTTATTGGCATGACTGCACCTTTACGGCGAAAAGGTGTGATAAATGGAGCAAACAATCATTATCCTGCAGTTCCTGGTTTGTTGCCACATGCGCTACGTACGTAAATAAAAATGATCATTTTTACATGATCCCTGGCCAAGTTCGCAGGGGTTGACGGTATTAAAGTGAAGGAGTTTCATTTTGATTATTGTAATGTAGTGTTCTTTAGTGAAACATATCACCTTTTTAACACTTTAATGCGCCTCCAACGGTTCATCGCGAACCGGCTGCTGCAGATGGAGTATGGCTGATCATATGCATCAGACATGCTCGATAAACAGGAGGAACCGCCGGGGCTCAGTAGAGTCTATTCCCAAGCAATAGTTCCAAGTCGGTTGGATTTGAGAAGGTTTTGATGATCGTTACAAACCCTAATAAAAGTATTATAGGATTTGTGACAGGTTTTGAACCTTTTACAGCCATCTGACTTCAAAATGTTGTTTGGGCTCTATTTCCCACGTTTCTCGGTTGATTTTTATTACATAGTAATTTATTAATGTTGTAGTCGCTTTTTATATTTTTTACAATGTTAGTTGGTCATATTTTCTTTAAATAAAGCAATTAAAATCGACCGAAGAATCAATAGTGGGAAGGAGATTTGCAGCACTTAATTGTGCTGATAGATTCAAAGCTAACGTGCGAACACTTGAACGCATTGTTGACGTCAATGCGTTCGACGTGACATTTTGGACAAAAACTGACTGCTTTATATTAAGTGAACAACGTTACTTGTGTATGACTAGGTTGACATTTCTAGGCTACGCTTGAGAAAATGACATGGTTCATCTAGGTAGGACCGATAGGACAATTGAACGAATTTGCATATTTTAATAGTATTCGTAGCGGGATGAAAGTTGACATGAAATCTTTATTATTTTAAAATTTTATTGCAATTGGCGTATTTTTGATTATCTCTTAGATGTTCAGAAGTTCAGTTACATGTTTCTGTGGATTTTGGACCGATGACAATTTAAGGGCACAAGAGATGAACACAAGTAGAAAACGATTAGCGAAATCAAGAAAACAATTTGACACAGGATCGACTATATTTTAACATACAGGGTTCGATTGATTCGATGAAAAAAAAAAAAAACAAACATACGACAAAATCAAACATACCACAAAATCAAACGAGGAGACAAACACAAACCGCGTGACCATAACACTACATAGGCAAATCATGACTGACTGACCAATTGAAAACTTTCCAATCTTCTACCGTAACTTTCTGAGTCAGTTGCAACAGTGTCTTAATGGATATCATTTTCCGCGTACGGCTGGCAAACTGCTTCTGAAAGATTACGTACTCTTTTCTATCTTCGGGTCTAGTGTAGAGGTTTCAACTCTATTCAGAGTGCAGCTAGAAACCTAGCAAAAAAAAAAAAAAAAAAAAAAAAAAAATGATCATTTTTACATGATGTATGTTTGAGCAGAGTCATAGAGCGTTGAAGCGTGAATCGTTCTTGGCAAATTCCCCCATTTTGGAGTCAGGCAGCGCATGGCCTTTTTTTTGCGGTAACGCCTAAACAATGTCTGCTGTTGCTGCTTTATAAAAAAAAAAGACTTTCTAGTACATTATCAATACTTGAAAAGATTTCATGGCTTAGAATTGGAAAAAATCTGAATTAAAAAGGTACGTTCTTTGCCATACAGTTACCAACACAAAAAAAGATCTATCATGTAGTGATTACCGTAAAAACTACAGGCAAAAATGACAAAATATACCTTCCAATGAAAGCATTTTACCCATTTTATATTGTTAGTTTTCTGTTTTATTGTTAGTATTATGTGTTGAAAAATGTTTGGTTTTTGAAAAATACTTTGATTTCTGATAAGATTGGAATGTCGCAGAATTGGGTATGACAGAAAAAAAGCAATTAATTTCTGAAACCTAAAAATTTTGCCTAATTTTCCCACGTTTTGCTTCTTGGTGTATGCTATTATGATTTTTTTTTATCTGTATTTAACGAGATTTTTAGCCCTAGGCTAGTTCATCTCGGGACCCACGGTTTACTTCCCTTCCGAAAAAAGAACTCACAACATTTTGTGAGTTTATCGGGAGTGGGATTCGATCCCAGGTCCTTGGCATGATAATCACGTGCTTTATACCATATACACATAGAAAATTACAAATTGCAATTTTTAAGCACCTTCCCCAATCTTCAGAAATCATAGTATTCTTCAAAAACCATTTTTCAACACAGAATACTAAACAGTGTGGATGACGTGCATTCATTGAAAAATACATTTTGGCATGTTTGCCTGTAGTTTTGATTAGAAACTGTAATCACTATATGATGAATCTTTTTTTTTGTGCCAGTCACTGTAGTTAGGAAGAGGGAAGAAACCAAAGCCGGAATTTCTGAAGCGGCGGAAATTTTGACCAATTTCTTCTCCCTCATGGAAATAATTTACTGTGGTAAAATCTCATGTACGTGAAAGCTACGTGTATTATCTCTTTGTAAAATGTTAAAAAGTTTATATTTGCACCAAATTTCATTAAAAAAATCCAGAATTCAAATCTTAATTTAAACCATCATAATCATAATTTGATCCAATTGTAATCTTGAATTGAGCTACTGGCGGCAGCAGCTCGAACTGCTCACGCAGCATTGTACACTTTCATGGTAAACAATTGAAAATTACATGGATCTGCTAATTCTCATAACTGTTTTTCATTGGACAGTTGAATCTTAACTTAGAATTCTTCAGGAGTTTGGAAAATAAATTCGGAATTTCTAATCCCCCTCAGAGTAAACGAAGATACCACTTGCGCAGTCTGCAGGCCAACACTGAAAGCTCACCCCCGTTTACTAGTTTAAAATCAAGATTACAAAAGGTTCAATTCAAGATAACATTCTCAAAGTACGAATTATGATTTTTTTTATAATTTTATGACAAATAATGCAGGATATTATTCGGTTGTTCGATTTTACGATAAACAGGCTTTCATTTGACGCACTCACTTATTGCGTGTAATACTATGCGTGAGCTGTACAAGTGCACCGAAAATGTCCTCTGGGGGGAAATGGGTGAAATCACAGTGATTTTTGAATTGCTTGTATTCAACGAAGAACACTCTTTATCCGATGCTTTTGAAGCCTATGCTACCAGGTTTTATTACGGAAAGTCATTTGAGGATTTTTTTTTTACTATCGAACACTTTGGGCCGAAGGGTCTCCGATTTTCATGAAAATTTCACCAGAGCTAGAGGTCGTGGATATATGATCATATATGGAATTCAAAAAAATCGTAGTGGACTATTTTTCCGAAAAACGCTAGATAAAATGTCACAATTTTCCAAAGTTTTATAAAACACCCCAAAAACTAATGTTTTTTTTTCGTTCTTTGACGCCAAAATGAAATCTCTTACCGTTTTAAAGATGTAGCCAAATAACCAACGACCAGCCGCAATATTTTCATAGGAAGTCATCTACAACAGCGGCCGTTCACCTGTTGCAACATATTTGCTTTGCAACGAGCAATTGACATACGCTAATTGTAACGTAACTTTGACACTAACGTGCGTTAGGGTGCACTGACAGCACATATATGGACTTGAGTGCCCTTTAAATGCAACAACTTATCAAATTTTGGAATTAATGGTTTTGTAACTAGAAAGCGTTGCAAATAACAAGTTTACAACGAGCATATTTCAACGTATTTTTTTTCAATCAAAGCAATCATATGCAAACCGTTAGAGATGAGTGGATATCAGGTAACTATAAGGTCTCTTTACACATGTAAAGCTTTGTTTTGTTTTTATAATAGAAATACACTAAAACTCCAATGGCACTGTAGTCACTTTTTCTAATTAATTATATTTATAACTTTAATTGTAATAATTGATTGTTTATAGGTGTCCATCTAGTAGAGGATCTTTTATTTTGGTAAACAAAATTTATTTGACACTTCTAGTACCGCTAGTGACGCTGTAAAAGCGTGGCAAACTAGATGTTAGTCACACGAACAGCCGCGACAATGGACTTCTGTGGCTAGTTATTCTAATGTTTTTATAGTGTTTTTGTTGCTTAAATGTTCAATGGTATTGGATTCTTCTGTACACCATAATAAGACCATTTCCACTCAATATTTAGTAAATAGCATGGTCTGTGCATAATGTTTTTGTATAATGTGCTTGAGAAGGAACACTTATTTAAAACTAATTTGGTAATTTGGCGTCGATTTCACTAAAAAAGTTTGTTCTACGATGCATAGTTTTCGAGTTATGATTTTTTGAAGTTTGGGGTACTTTAGGAAATTTTGGAAAATCGTAAAATTTCATCTAGCGTTTTCGGGAAAATAGTCCACTATATTTTTTTGAATTCCATATATGATCATATATCCACGACCTCTAGCTCTGGTGAAATTTCCATTGAAATCGGAGACCCTTCGGCCCAAACCTGTTCGGTAATAAAAAAAAATCCCCATTTGCCACCTTTTTCGAGACAATATTTGCCCAAAAAGTATGTCTTTTCATGAATTTCGAAATGGTTCAAATTAAGCTGACAATTTGAATAGTTCAAAATATGATTCAATTTTCAGCAATTTCAGTAGAAAAGGTGTTCACTAATAGGGTAAAATAGTAGTAAACACCTTTGCTACTTGTACTGAAATTGCTGCTAATCGAAATTACTGGCGGATTAAATTCGCGTTACCATAAAAAAAATCCTGGGCTTCCTGCATTACTGTGCTTGCTATTTAATATTCATGGTTAATTAATAACTGTTGAAGTCTAAAAAAAAAACTAACGTGCAGAGAGGGGACGGCTAAGCTCTAATAGGAACGTAGAGCCAGAATAAAGATGAAAATGTGGTGCATGGTTAGTTTTGTCTATTTCACTGTGTATACTTGTCCACGAAGATGAATCATAAAATAAACTTTCATCGAAAATGCAGGTATTAAATAGGTTAATGACTTTTTCAGACATTATCATTGTTTCAGAAATTTTAAACAAAACCCTCCTTTTCAACTTTAACCCACACTAACCCAGACCCTTCTATAATATCAATTAAGTGGTCTCTACCAGGGAGTATCATCGCATTGAGCAGATTGATTGGAGATAAAAGGGAATGTGTGATAAATCAGTCTCGTATGTTGACCCAAGCACTGGAGACTCTGAGGGAGTATGGATCTGTGGGGGCGTGTACCTGGATTGGCAACAATATGAGCTGAAATATATAAAAACAATCCTCTGACGTTAAGCATTAATTTTGTTTTGTTAGAAAACTCGAAAATACTGAAGGAGCCAATCTGTTTACTTATAATCTCATTGTTGATGGGAAAAATGGTTTTTCAATAATCAAAATACATTTTTTTTCTGTTGCATAAATTATAACTCAAAAACACAGTTAAAACGCTGTCTATTAAAAGTAGAATATTTGCTGTTCATTTATCTCTTCGATTTGAGTATTACTTTTGCGCGTTTTTTATTTTTCTTTCTAAACATGCTTTAATTTGTATCTCATTTATGTACGTTCAGTGTATACACACTAGCGTTGCTCAAAATACCAAATCAAGACCAACAATTGAAAAGGCCACATCAACATTGCGTAAACAAACACATTTCTGTCGACTTAGGGCCTTCTGGGATCCACCCACGCACCTCACCACTATTAACAGAAAGCTTGATGTTTGCGCTTTCTGTTAGTGGTGGTGAGGTGTGTGGGTGGAGTTCAAAAGGCCTCAAGTCGGCAGAAACATGTTTGTTTACAAAATGTTGATGCGGCCTTTTCAATTGTTGGTCTGGAAATGTCAAAAAGTTCGATGGGCTCTCTTCTTTTTATTTTATATGACGCCACGAGGCTCTGGTCAAATTTTCTGCTAAATCCATTAATATTTTGGCGGGGCTACATTCATTTGAAATTTGTTTTGGAGCAAACATCGTTTTTTAATTTTTTCTTGTGGAGCCTTTAATTTTGCTTAAATCACTATAGCCTTAGATGTTTCAAAAAACTTTGTCGAAGACCGAAAAGTTATCAAGCGCTTGTGAGAAAAGATATTACCTACCGACGCGTAAAGGATTAATAATACTTAGCAATATTGTTGTGTGGAATGCCTAAGTTATATCTTTATTTCATAAGCGAGTATCTTATAAGCATTAAGGTTTTTTTTTTGAAAAATAGGATAAATCACCAATTGATGCACGGCTAAAAACTCGCCTAATGTTGCACACTCTATGCTTTTCTTATGGGATGTGCAACAATTGGCAAATTTTTAGCCGTGTATCAATTGGCGATGTACCCTAATATTTCACGACAAGAAAAGATTTGAACGAAATATTTCATTATTAAAAAAAATCAAATAGAAAAGTTAAAAATAACAATGCCAGAACTCGCGCAAATGTCAAAATCCTAGTTTATTATTACCAGGAGCTTTATAAGGATGATTTTCAGTCCGTGTTGTTGTCTTCGTTCTTTGAATGTTTGACAAATGGATCCAGGGGTCAGTATATTCGCCTCCTTCCAAGCATATTCACGCCTCTTTACTGAAACAGGTAAAGAAAGAGGCATCAAACAGGTTGTCCTGATCTTGTACCGACTTCTCGAACCCTCTAAGAAAAATATCCTCTTCGAATGAGTGTAATCAGTAATGTACCTCTTAATTCCGCCCTCTTTTGCTTATCCTTTGAAAGATACGCGTATTTCAATTACCACTTGTAATCTTTCCAGTGGATAACTGACACTGAGGAAGATTACAAGTGGTAATCGAAATACGCGTATCTGTCAAAGGATAAGCAAAAGAAAAGAATAATAAGGTACAAAACTGAAGAGTGACCACGATAGCGTCTTCGGGAGATGGTTCGGTTTTTGTTACTCCTGTCTTTCCCATAAAGAAAGCTGTTTTGGCTATATGTATGTGCTGTAATCGTAATTATATCAATCATAAACAAAATTGACTGAAATTTTGCAAAAAGCTGGAATTCTAAAAATGTCATCGTGTCAGACGACGTTGATTTAAACCACTTTTATGTTTATTTAATTGATCTTTGTTCTACCGCTCGTGTTGTGTGTAAGAGGTAACGGTAGCGCACAAATGTAACAAAACAAAGCAAGCTGACACCCGACCGCGGCAACGAAACGAAGGTAGTGAAACGTGTCGAATGTTTACAAGCCTGCCTGCAGTCGTTGAGTGTTCTCCCCTGATACACACCAGGTTTCACTGGCATATAACAGAACAGATTACACGTCCGAGTTGAAAATTCGGATTTTGGTGCGTCGACTAATCTGGTTGTTTTTCCATACATTTCTTAAACTCACAAAGGCAGCCCTCGCCTTTTTGATCCGTCCACCTATGTCGATCTTGGTGCCACCATCGGCCGCTATTGGCTACCAAGATATTGGAAGCTTTCAACATTCTCCACTGCTTTCCCAGCTACCGTGATGCTGGAAGGGTTGACCGTGTTTACATCCAAAGATTTGGTCTTGTTGACGTTGATGGTAATATCATATCTGCATATCAGAGCGCCGTTGAGCTAGGAGAGCAACGTCATCAACCAGTTCGAGTTCATTTAGGTGCTCCATGGCAGTCCTGCAAAATATCAGTCTCAGTGGCTGTTTTTCAGCCGAAAATGAATGACTGCGGCGGTCGTTTTCAGTTCCTCGATGTGAGAACTGACAGAGTCCGAGAGCTCCATTCGTGAGCGACCCAACAAGATCAATTCCCAATCATCCACACACTACTCATACTGAAAGGCCATTCGTCTCAAGCGGTGGCTTGTGAGATTGAGTGCCCTATACATTAGCACGGGTGAAAACACTCAACTACAGAAAATTGAATGGAAATTTGTTACCTTTCAAAAAGGTCACACTTTGTTTTAATAATATTTTTGTACATATTTTCTTTAATTTTTGTACATACATTCTTTTATTGTTCTTCAATTGTTAAGTAGTGATCTTTTATATTTCAATATTAATATAGCGAGGCTTAAAAAAAGGAGGAAAGTTAAAATTAAACTAGAATAATAAAATGATTTATAAATAATTGAACTTAAAACGAATTGGAATAAAACCTGAAAGAAAAAAAAAACATCGATTGTTTCCCATCCCTGGACATCCCTATGCACCCTCTATCCGTTACGCACATCACACCACCATCATCGGCGTGCGAGGTTTGCCGAAGCCGGCGACGTCGACGACGAAGCTATCGTGTCGAGGAAATAAAACTGCTGGTCACGATCGAACGAGCAGCTATTAGTGAACCGCCATTGTGAATCCCCCCCCCCCCCCCCCCCCGTAGGACAGTGCCATTTAGAAGAACCCGCGGAACCGCCACTGAGAAGTGAGGAGAAGTTGCCGGCGTGCCATGTTGTCCTCTTTGGCCCGGCCGGCGAACCACTGAAAAAGTCCTCCCCGTAGGACAGTGCCAATAAGAAGAACCCGCGGAACCGCCATTGTGAAGACAGTGCCAATTAGAAGAACTAGCGTAGCCGCCATTGTGAAGTGAGGAGAAGTTGCCGGAGTGCCACGTTGTCCGCTTTGGCCCGGCTGTCGAACCACTGAAAAAGCCCTCCCCGGAGAACAGTGCCAATAAGACGAACCAGCGTAGGAAGCGCCAGTATGCTACGGTGTGGCCCGGTTGGATGGTGATTACGGACGAATAAGACCAACACCGTAACGCGATCAAGATTTTGCGACCAAGAACCTGAAGACCACAGCCCCCTCGCTGTATTCCGGCAACCATTTTGACCGGACATCTGGCCTACGGAAGCGCCTCGGATTCGCCGTTTGATTGATCCCCACCACGAACACGATGTGGGTTTCACGCCAACGAGTCCCAGATGCCAGCGTCGCCGTATCACCCGTTCGGCCACGAGAAAGTTAGTGTGCTGGTAGGTGCTGATGGCATCGTCAACCGACAGGAAGTGCCCCTCCGAAGTTAAAGGTGTGTAAAATCTTTCCCATGTTTCCTTCCCCATAAAAATGTTATATCAACCCTGAAAAATCAACGAAAATTAAAGTATACGATGTAAATTAGAAATATTGGATACCCTTTTTAATTTAACCACGCTAAGCCCTGATTTCACTCGTTTTTGTTAGATCATTCTACCTCGTCTTTGTTTGGACGTTGAACAACGTCCAAGTTTTCTTTAAGGGAAGTCGTTCCACTTACCCCAATTCCCTCTCGGAGCCTGTGTTACGACCCTGAAGCCCAGGATAAAGCCTGGGTGACCACAATAGGGTGGTCCCACAAGAGTTAACTCTAACAATTGGCGCCCAACGCAAAATAAAAAGAAAAGGTTTCCATTTTAACCTTAAAGTGGAACCCTTTTCAGAGAAGCTCCGGGAGGAATTGGAATCCATTATTCCAATTGTTCTTTTTATGAGAGGTGAACTGATTTGTATCGAAATAGTATTGTGTAAAAGGAATTCTTTTGTTCTTTTGGAATCGTTCGGATGATGAGAACTACTGCTGTGAATCGTTCTTTTCCTTTCGATTCGTCTTTATAAATTAGTTTCTTTTCTTTACAACAAAAAAACTGGATTATTCTATTAGTAGAGGTAAATAAATTATTTGTGAAATTTTGCTTCCTTTTATACACAGTGCCTCTAATTTAAAAGTCTTTTGTAAATATTTTTTCTTTTTTCATTTTTATACTTTCTAGTGTCTAGTTTAGCATAATATATGCTGGATTAGTTTATTAATTTTTTCTTCAACATTTGTTTTTGTATTTTTCCTAATTTAATAGAAATAAGCTATTATTTAAGCCACTTCTTCGTTTTTTTTTTGGCGAAAAGTTGCTGTACTGTTTTTTTGTAGGTTTAGCTTATTTTGTTTATTTTTTAGTTTCATTTCTTATTTTTAATTTTACATTCTCATTTGAGAAATGGCGGAGGCATTTGAAACACAATTCGCACACGCCGTTGAGAAGATTCGGGAGTGGTACCACGGCTTAAGGGTGGACCATTTGTCTCCAGAGGAGTTGGACTTCGAAACCAATATTCGATCGATCGTCATTCGGGATGATCCCACCTACTCACGAAGGCGAAGGTGGCTCCGTGAGCATATGAAAACTGAGAAGCAGAATGATACTATTATTGAAGAGGTAGTTTTAGAAGGGAATGGCGAGGAAGTTGTACAGTTCTGTCGACGCAACTTCGACGAACTTTTTGCAGGGTTGCAGCAGAGCGATAAGAATTCAAGAGTAAGGGGCAAAGCAAATTGCTACATTTCGGTCACCGGCTTATCCTTTATATAAAGCACTTTAGGGATTCGGAGGAAACAGAAAGTTTCCTCAAGTCAATGCTTGTTGATGTGGTGGATCTGTTGGACCAGTATTTCTACACTAAAACCTCTGCATCTGAACAGCACAATCAGGAGGGACTGGAGGAACAAGCTCTGATCGACTTGTTTCGGTCAGAAAATGTTTCGGCAGTTCCACCTCTTCGAAATGCGGATCCAGGTGCAGACGTTTCAGTGAGTACTACTGCTGCAGGAATTTCTGCAGTAGCTAACCAGTTGGAAGGCAGCGACTGTGTTCGCTCTTTACTAGCTCGCATTAATGAGTTGGAAGCGAAAATGGCCAGGATGGGAACACCACGGGAAGAAGAAGCTCAGCACAATGAAACGGAGCTTCCGACTGGAAGTTCACAGCCACTGGTGGGTGCGCCACCAGTTCTTCAAGTTTCTTCTGCTCCTCATTCCTCTCTCACACCTTTTCCGGGATTCTCAAGCTCCTCGCAAGGGTTGAGCTCTTCAGTAGCTGCCAATCCTTCTAGGCCGATTACTAGTGTAACTTTTTCGTTACCGCAAAGTCATCCTACTGCACAGCCGCAGCCACCTTCATCGTGGCACAGCTACCTTCAGAACCAGCAACAACCGTTTCAACCTCCGATCACCAACCCATGGTTAGGATTCCCTGGTGCCTCAACCGTACCATCACTGAATCCTGTTCCGGGATCCGCGGCTATGAGCCTTGGACATCCTGGGAATCCATGGCTTGGAAATCCCACTTTTAATACTCCGTCGGTCAATCCGTGGGCTGTAACCTCAGCTCCGATATCAACCCCATTCGCTCATCCTTCGCACGCTTCGTTGAGTTCATTGCCTCTGAGCAACTCGGCGCGGCATACTTTGCCTGTGTCCAAGTGGACAGTTACGAAATACGATGGCGAAGATCAAGGGTTGAAATTAAACCAATTTCTTGGAATGGTTCACGCCATGGCCGTCGCAGAACATGCTTCGGAAGCTGAACTATTTGATTCGGCGATCCACCTTTTCAAAGGGCCAGCATTGCAGTGGTATATGACCATCCCAAGTAACAATTATACTTTTGTGACAATCCTGAAGAAATTTCTAAGATAGAATAATAAAACTTAGCAATAAAGCTCTTTGTTCTGCAAATCTGAGATAAATTAGGCATAAAACATCCATAAGACTAATCTGGCCCACTCTTCAGGAGATCTTCAAAGCTGCTTTTGAAGACTGCTTTGAAACTAGTTGTATTTATGTACTTGCACTGATGATTGATTATAAGAACTTCATGAAACTTTAACAAGAATAGCTTGAGGCATGTTGATCTTTTAGCTGTCCTTCTCAAAAGTGTCAATAGTGCATAATAAATGAAATCTTTTACCTAAGCATTATGCAGATGCAAACAAGTTTTGTTTCATGGATGAAATGTTAATTGAACTGCGAATCAATTTTAATCAAATTGAAATGACTAAAGCATTAAAATTGCCTGACAGATCATTGATGACAGGGAATCAAAATTGTCCGTGCCATACCCACTTTTTCGTTGATATGCCGCCCAAAACATACGAAAATAACAAAGCGCCCCAAAAATAATATCAATCATTAATATACGAAGATATAAATTTCCTATAAAAACAAAAGGCTACGCCACTTTTTCAATTCTATCTAAACATGGCTGCCGTTCCATGCGAACAAAACTCATGCAGCCGCCATCAATTGTTATTACTTTTAATCCAAAGCCCCTCAAAACAATGATGGAACCAAGTCACCTTGCATGAAAGCTACAGCCTTTATTGAAGATTGTTTTGACTAGTTATGATCTTAAGGCAGATTTGTTCGTCTCAAATGAAACTTTTTCGTTTTATTCAAGAGTAACAGCCTTTGACAATTGATTGTTTACGTTTTCGATGCTAGAAAGTTGTCTCTGTACATTTCGCGGTGTTTCGCGTCAATATTTGCCAATTCTATTTTGTTTCCCTGTATTTTTGCAATTAATAATGAAGTGCAACTTACTAAAATTACGCTATTTGGCATCAGCTTGAGCAGAGTCACAGTAAGTACCCATTTCATTTTCGATTCGCACAGCTGTGGCCTGTGTGAGGAACTGGTTGAAGGCAGGACGACAGCAGCCAACTACTCGCATTTTTGATTGGCCGTAAAATCATTATTTCGTTGACAAGATTACTTTTTAGCACAAGAATGGCTAAATTATCAGTGAGCAAACATGTTTATGTGTTTATATTTGCATGGAAACGCGGTTTTTCAACCAATTTGTTACATTCATTATATGGATTGAAAAATAGTTCGTTATCTTATTATTATTTCGCATAGTTCTTGTTCCAGAGTAATGGCTCTACCTCAAGAATAGAAGGCTTCAAGAAGTTTTTAAAGGAGGATTAGTCAGATGAAATGCACTTGAATAAACTTTTAATAAAATATGTTGATGTTATGTGTTGAAAATAACTTCAAATACGCCTTAAAACTTATTATAAGATTTAATGCTCTTGTAAATTCAGTTGTTTTATGCGCGAATTTCAAAATTAACTTGAAGACAACTTAAAAACCGCAAACGAACGAAGATTGTTTTCTCTTGATAAAAACAACTACAAATGTTCCATGAATTGGTCATGCTGTGATAAAGCTTCCATAAAAATAATCAAATCTAAAAGGAATTGAAATTGTTACTTGGGATGCGTGCCACAGGTCGTCTGGTGAACTGGCAGCATGTGGTTCTAGAGCTCAGGAGGACTTTCATGCACCCTGATCTAGACACGCTGATCAAAATGAAGGTGTATCAGCGACACCAGTCACGAAACGAGACCTTCCTACAGTTCTATCACGGTATGGAGGAGCTTTTCGGGACAATGAGTGTTCCCTTGCCGGAACACGAGAAAGTCCAAATCCTTCTTCAGAACATGAGGATTGATTACAAAAAGCAACTCAATTTCCTCCCTATTGCTGATCTTCCGACACTTGTGTCCGCTGGTCAGAAGATCGATGCCGTGAACTTCTCAGTCTACAACAAGGTTTTTGGACCTGAGAAGTCGGTTAACGTAGTAGAGTACTCGGAACCGAAGAAATGCTTATCCCAGGATAAGCCCAATAAATCCTCTACTCCACATCAACAAGCATCGTCGAGAAATACGAAGGCCCACTCTCCTCCACAGACCAATCAGAATCGGAAGGGTTCCGAAACCGGAACCGATACTTCTCGCGGACCAGCTAGGGCCCCAACCACCTTGGAAGACATGATCAAATCTCATAAACCCTTATCCAGCCGCCATTGTTTCAACTGCGGCATATTTGGGCATCGGATGGACCAGTGCAGGCTTCCTAGGGGAGTCCTGTGTGAAAACTGCGGTTTTAGAGGCTATCCGACAAATAATTGTCCATATTGCGTAAAAAACGCCTTAGCAGCGAGCCAAAACCGCCGCCCGCTGAACCCAAACTACTAAGCGTAAATCCCCCTCCATTTTTCGAAGTGGCCTCCGAGAACCTTTATCCGGAAACGCCTGCTTCCTACACCATCTCATATCCACATGCCAATGACAACCGTCCATACATTTCGGTTGACATTTCAGGGATTAGGGGAGACTGGGGAGACTTGATCCCTTTTTCTTAATTTGCCTGTAACTTTGAGAAAAAACACAAAACTAGATTCATTTTTCGTACAGAATGGCAGGTAAACATCTTTTGCAAGTTTATACACAACAGAAGGACTTTAAATTATTGTTAAAGTTTTCAAAACTGTATTTTTATGGAGGCATGTCTTCTGATGTATTTATCAATAATGGGTCACAATTGATCCCCTTTTGAGCACATGGTTAATTTAAAGGGAAATTAACTCCAGAAGCTTCCTATTTATTTTCTTTTCAAGTTTTCTTGCATTTTTGATGAATACGGTGTATTTGAAATTATAAGATTTCCTTAAATTGTTAATGATATGCCGTATTTCGAAAATGGGGAGACTTGATCCCCCTTTTAATGGTTTGTACTAAAATAATAATTATCTGACACGTTTTATCATTGAATATACTAGAATTCCGAGTACATAGAGGCTTCCAAATAGAATTTTATTTTTCACGTGTATAATGTGTGTGTGAACCTCGAGGGATCAAGTCTCCCCATGTCACTGATGTATACACTAAGCTACATTAATTGAAATATTTATATAAGAACCTTATTTGGATAAATACGTTTGATAGTATTTTATTTATACTATGTGCTGTGAAATTTTGACACGATTTGGTTCAATTTTCACAAAGTTATAGAGATTTTTTGGAATCTCCTAAAAGATTTCTGAAGGACTGAAAACAAACCATCAGCCATTAAAAAATAATGCAATACACAATTAAAATCAATTGTAGCCAAAACATTGTCGTCTGTCCAGATATCGTTTTGGAAAAAATATGCTAGAAGAAAACTGTTTTTGATTCCAAGGAAATGTGGGGGGAACAAGTCTCCCCAGGGATCAAGTCTCCTCAGTCTCCCCTACTGTTTCTGCCTTACTTGACAGCGGGAGTAATCTCACGTTGATCAACGATGCAGTGTACAACATGGTTAAACCTAAGCGCTTATTCCCTCTCCGTGATCCACCCGTCTTGCGTACCGCAAGCGGAGAAGCGCTCGAGGTCCGTGGTAAAGTTTATTTACCTTTTTCATGGAACGGCACCGTTAGGGTTGTTCCGACATTAGTCATCCCGAATCTGGCAATAAACTGCGTTTGCGGGATGGATTTCTGGAAGAAATTCCAAATTCAACCCACAATCGTAGGCTGCGCTATGGTTGAATATACGGGAGAAAACCCTACCCCGACTCCGTTGCCTTCATCTTCTGTTTTGACTGCTTCAGAACAGCAGACAATCGATCAGATCAAAACCCTTTTCATACATGCCCGTCCGGGAAGGCTAACAACTACTCCACTGGCGGAGCATTCAATTGAACTCGCCGAAGAGTGGCGGAAAAAACCGCCGGTCAGGCAGTTCCCCTACGTAATGTCTCCCAAAACGCAAGGTTTGGTGTCCGTGGAGCTGCAACGTTTACTCGACGCTGGCATAATCGAACCCAGCCATTCTGATTGGTCGCTGAACTGTGTACCCGCTATCAAGCCTCATAAGGTTCGGCTCTGTTTGGATGCGCGTAAGATCAATGAACGAACTGTTCGTGATGCTTACCCCTTGCCGCACCCCTGTCGAATTCTTGGCCAACTTCCCAAGGCGAAATACCTTTCAACGATTGACTTGTCGGAGGCTTTCCTGCAAGTTCCGCTGGAGAAGTCTTCAAGGAAGTATACGGCCTTTAGCGTGCAAGGTAAGGGGTTGTTTCAGTACACCAGAATGCCTTTTGGTCTTGTAAATAGTCCAGCTACGTTGGCAAGACTAATGGACCGAGTTCTAGGCCATGGTGTACTGGAACCTTATGTCTTCGTTTACCTCGACGATATCGTCGTAGTAACGGAGACATTTGAGCATCACGTACAGCTCCTTCGTGAAATTGCGCGCAGATTAAACGGAGCCAACCTTATGATAAACCTGGAGAAGTCTCAGTTTGGGGTGCCGGAAATTCCCTTCCTAGGGTATCTCTTGAGTTCGGAAGGCCTTCGGGGGAATCCCGATAAGATTCGACCGATCGTCGAATATGAAAGGCCAACCACTATTACCAAACTCAGGAGATTCCTTGGGATGGCGAATTATTATCGCCGGTTCATCCCAAACTTTAGTGAGACTTGTGGGCCTCTGTCGGATCTCCTGAAGTCAAAAACCAAGGTCATCGGTTGGAACGAAGCCGCGGAGAGAGCTTTCTGCAAAATCAAGGAGCAGCTTATCAGCACTCCTATCCTGGGGAGCCCGGATTTTTCTCGGGAATTCGTCATCCAAACGGATGCCAGCGACGAAGCCGTCGCTGGAGTTCTAACTCAGCAGCAGGAAGATGGTGAGAGAGTCATCTCATACTTCTCCCGGAAGCTCACCACTCCGCAGAAGAACTATCACGCAGCTGAGAAGGAAGCTCTCGCCGCTCTTCTCTCAATCGAGGCGTTTCGGGGGTACATTGAAGGCTACCATTTCACCCTCGTGACGGATTCCTCCGCACTCACCCACATTCTAAAGACGAAGTGGAAGGTGGGATCCCGATGCAGTCGGTGGAGCTTGGACTTCCAGCAATTCGACATGACAGTAGTACACCGTAAAGGCAAAGAAAATGTGGTTCCGGATGCTCTGTCACGTAGCATTGCTGTAGTCCAAGATTCGCCGGCCTCAACGTGGTACTCTTCTTTAATGGAGAAGGTCACCAGTCGCCCAGACGACTTTGTCGACTTTAAGGTCGAGAACGGCAAACTTTTTAAGTTCATTACAGCCAAAAATGTACCCTTTGACTCTCGATTTGAGTGGAAGGAGCTTGTTCCAACTGATGACGTCCCCCGGGTGCTACTAAACGCACATGATAATAACTTTCACCCGGGGTTTGACAAAACGCTATCTCGTGTCCAACAATGTTACTATTGGCCCAAAATGGCCAAGGATATAAGGGCGTATGTACAGGCTTGCCCAACCTGTAAGGAAGTCAAACCTTCCTACGTCCAAACTACCCCCGAGATGGGCAAAATGCGTTGCGCGTCCCGACCATGGCAGATCATTTCTATGGACTTCGTTGGCCCGTTGCCACGTAGTCGAAAGGGAAATCAGCATATTTTAGTAATATGCGACTACTTTTCCAAGTGGGTAATGATTCACCCGGTGAAGAAGCTGGATAGTTCAGCCGTGTGTGTGATTTTGAAAAATCAGTGGTTCTATAGGAATTCTGTCCCTGAAACCATTATCACCGATAACGGCAGCTCTTTCGTTTCGAAGGAGTTCAAAGAACTATTAGACCACTTCAAAATCACACACTGGCTGAACTCCCGCTATCATTCCCAGTCGAACCCCGTGGAGCGAGTGAACCGAACAATAAACGCGGCCGTCCGCACTTACGTCCAAGAGGACCAAAGGATCTGGGACACCAAGATCCCGGAGATCGAGCTGATGCTCAATACCAGCGTTCACTCCTCCACTGGGTTCACTCCGTATTTCATTACCCACGGACACGAGATAGCGGAACAGGGATCCGACCATCGTCTTTCTCGACACGACGAGGAACTTTCTGCGGAAGAAAAGGAGGAAAGGCGCAAGCAGGCGTTCGCCCAAATCCACGAGATCGTTCGCAAAAACCTCGAAGAGTCTCACGAGGTCTCTCGGGACCGGTACAACTTGCGAAACCGTACTTTCGCGAAATCTTTTACGGTGGGACAGCTGGTCTACCGCCGGAACATGAAACAGTCCTCGGCGGCTGAACATTATAACGCCAAGTTAGGGCGACAATATCTTCCCTGCAAAGTGAAGGGCAAGATAGGCTCGTCTTCCTACGAATTGGAGGACTTGAGCGGGAAAAATTTGGGAATCTGGCCAGCTGTTCACCTTAAACCCGGATGATAACATCCACGTAAGTACCAGAGATCCTGCTTCGCTTTCCTCCTGCCGATTCTCCGAATTCCCAAAAAAGGACTTCACGACCGGTAACATAGACCGAATACTCACCTGCTGCATTCTGTTTTCATTCATGCCTGTTCGTCGATGTCGTCAGAGCTATTATGTTTTTTATTTATACCCCTCTTCGCCTCATTCGCAACACCATCTGCTTCTTTTCTATTTTGTTTTGTTCTCTTTGTTCTTCCTAAAACAGGGTCGAACTAAGGAGATTGTTTACATTTTGCGTAACGCCTCCCAGGTGGCGAATTTCGATCGTAGTTTTATGATCCAACCGAGGGGTCTAGAGCGTTGTTGCTAGGCCTCTTCACATTTTTAGTAATAGGGTGCCCTAGAATCTTAGTTTAAAGAATATTAGCGTGTGAATGAATTGTGTGTTGTCCTGGAGTGTCCAATTTTGATCCAGACAACCGTGTGAATGAGATGAATGAATGAATGTGAATGTATGAATGGTGGGGGGAATGACTGTGTATGAGTGTGTGCGTATACTTTCTGTTCCCGAACAAAGTATTCGGTGATGAAAAAAAAAAAGGAAGAGCAGGTTTCCGAAAGTTTATTTTCTCTCCTAATTAGAAACTAAAAAATAAAAATAAATATATATATAAAAATGTTACAATAGAGTAACAATTAAAAAAAAATACAATTACAATTAAAAATAAAAGTTGAATTTATGAAGATTTGATGGTGAGAGGATGGATAAGGACGCTTTTTTTCTGACGAACATTTTTCTGGAAGGCTGTTTTTCAATTTCACCTACTATTTCGATACAAATCAACCATCGACCTCATAGCGGAGCAGCCAAAGAGAGCTTCCTCGCTGAAATCCTCAATCGACCCTTCCTGGTGGACAGTCTCTATTATTAAGTGTTATGTGATTATGTGGGAAAGAGTTCCTCTACATGGACAAAATCATTCCACATAATCAGCTAACACTTAACAAGAGGAGGGCCACATTTTCAAGACTTTTCCCGAGTGGACAGTCTCTATTATTGAGGGTTAAGTGATTATGTGGAAAAGAGTTCCTCTACATGGACAAAATCATTCCACATAATCAAACTAACATTCAACAAGAGGAGGGCCACAATTTCCCGGTGGACAGTCTCTATTATTAAGTGTTATGTGATTATGTGGGAAAGAGTTCCTCTACATGGACAAAATCATTCCACATAATCAAACTAACACTTAACAAGAGGAGGGCCACATTTCCATGACGATTCCCAAGTGGACAGTCTCTATTATTGAGGGTTAAGTGATTATGTGGAAAAGAGTTCCTCTACATGGACAAAATCATTCCACATAATCAAACTAACATTCAACAAGAGGAGGGCCACAAGTTCCCGGTGGACAGTCTCTATTATTAAGTGTTATGTGATTATGTGGGAAAGAGTTCCTCTACATGGACAAAATCATTCCACATAATCAGCTAACACTTAACAAGAGGAGGGCCACATAAAACCAATGCATTTCCCCTTCTTTCCCTTAAAAAAAAACAAGTTTTTTTTTATTCGGAGTGAGGGACGAATGTTACCTTTCAAAAAGGTCACACTTTGTTTTAATAATATTTTTGTACATATTTTCTTTAATTTTTGTACATACATTCTTTTATTGTTCTTCAATTGTTAAGTAGTGATCTTTTATATTTCAATATTAATATAGCGAGGCTTAAAAAAAGGAGGAAAGTTAAAATTAAACTAGAATAATGAAATGATTTATAAATAATTGAACTTAAAACGAATTGGAATAAAACCTGAAAGAAAAAAAAAACATCGATTGTTTCCCATCCCTGGACATCCCTATGCACCCTCTATCCGTTACGCACATCACACCACCATCATCGGCGTGCGAGGTTTGCCGAAGCCGGCGACGTCGACGACGAAGCTATCATGTCGAGGAAATAAAACTGCTGGTCACGATCGAACGAGCAGCTATTAGTGAACCGCCATTGTGAATCCCCCCCCCCCGTAGGACAGTGCCATTTAGAAGAACCCGCGGAACCGCCACTGAGAAGTGAGGAGAAGTTGCCGGCGTGCCATGTTGTCCTCTTTGGCCCGGCCGGCGAACCACTGAAAAAGTCCTCCCCGTAGGACAGTGCCAATAAGAAGAACCCGCGGAACCGCCATTGTGAAGACAGTGCCAATTAGAAGAACTAGCGTAGCCGCCATTGTGAAGTGAGGAGAAGTTGCCGGAGTGCCACGTTGTCCGCTTTGGCCCGGCTGTCGAACCACTGAAAAAGCCCTCCCCGGAGAACAGTGCCAATAAGACGAACCAGCGTAGGAAGCGCCTGTATGCTACGGTGTGGCCCGGTTGGATGGTGATTACGGACGAATAAGACCAACACCGTAACGCGATCAAGATTTTGCGACCAAGAACCTGAAGACCACAGCCCCCTCGCTGTATTCCGGCAACCATTTTGACCGGACATCTGGCCTACGGAAGCGCCTCGGATTCGCCGTTTGATTGATCCCCACCACGAACACGATGTGGGTTTCACGCCAACGAGTCCCAGATGCCAGCGTCGCCGTATCACCCCGTTCGGCCACGAGAAAGTTAGTGTGCTGGTAGGTGCTGATGGCATCGTCAACCGACAGGAAGTGCCCCTCCGAAGTTAAAGGTGTGTAAAATCTTTCCCATGTTTCCTTCCCCATAAAAATGTTATATCAACCCTGAAAAATCAACGAAAATTAAAGTATACGATGTAAATTAGAAATATTGGATACCCTTTTTAATTTAACCACGCTAAGCCCTGATTTCACTCGTTTTTGTTAGATCATTCTACCTCGTCTTTGTTTGGACGTTGAACAACGTCCAAGTTTTCTTTAAGGGAAGTCGTTCCACTTACCCCAATTCCCTCTCGGAACCTGTGTTACGACCCTGAAGCCCAGGATAAAGCCTGGGTGACCACAATAGGGTGGTCCCACAAGAGTTAACTCTAACAAATTTAGCCCTGTCAGCTCTCGCTTTCAGCACGCTGTGTGCGAGTGTGAGTACCTATTTCATTTCGCTCCCCTGTTGCTGATCGGAAAGCAACTTTGACACGAAAACCAAAACAGAGAAAATGAAAAAAAAGCAAAATATCGCTATCATAAAGGCCTGTCGAAAAATTGCAGCACTGCTCCATGGTAATGGACTGCCACCACAGCAATCCACGATTTGGTTCACGGTCAATCTCACCTACCATGATCTCTTCGATTACAATGAGGAACAGTAGCGGTGATAGAATACATCCTTGCCTCACTTCAGCAACGACCCGGATGGGATCGGACAAAACACCGTTGTGCACGAAAATGCTCTGTACTCTGTTTCAATGAGGTCGATGATTTTCTCATGGAGACCCTTGCGCCTGAGGGCTTTCCCACATGTTTTCGTGATTGAGATGGTCGAAAGCTTTTTCGTAATCAATAAACACCAGGTAGGTACACACTAATGTCGAATTCGTTTTTGAACCTGGGTTGGAACTGGATTGGCGGAAAATGTGTAAACAAACAAATGTCAAACAAACTCAAACAAACTTGAGTACAAGCGAAACCGAAGTCGGGTTGGGGTTGAAACTGTGATCTCATCCAGTTCCAACCCAGGTTGGAACTGAATCAAAAACGAATTCGACATAAGATAAGCTCGGCAAACGCCGGCACTGCCGTACCTCAGTAAACTTGTATACTGAATCTCGGTAAAAAATTACATTTGTTAGCTGAATTTCGGCAAAACATATCCTGAGTATCAGCAAACAAACAACACGAGTGCTGAGAACTCGTTGAAAAACGAGTTTGCTGAGCGCTCGGCGGTGCCAATCTCGGTAAAAAGCAAGAAAAATTGCCGAGATTCAGCGAAAAAAATTAAGTGTGTAGAGAGATTCTTGAAATTTGTTGATTTGCTCCAGAATGATACGGAGCGTGACAATATCGTCCACACAGAATCGTCCGGCACGGAATTCTGCTTGCTGCCGACGAAGAGTTGCGTCAATCTTCTCCTGTATCCGGTTAAGGATCACTTTGCAGAGGACATTGAGAATAGTAATGAGAGCCCCGTACAAATGTATTTCCTCATTCATTTTCGACAGTAAGTACGTGGCCAACGGTTTTAAATCTGGAAAAAGGCACCATTATAATTCATTAGTAATCCCATCAATCATGTTTTGCGATTGTGATATGTACATAGTCAAACATGCTTATTCTCATCCTTATTGCTAATAATAATTGACTTAATATTTCTTTTAATTTGCAGTCGCTGGAATTGTGCTATAAACTATGCTCGGAAGGCAAGATAGAGCAACCGGAACTCGTACAGAACGTCGAGCAGAACTACAATATTCAATTAATTTGCCGAGACAGCAATAGCCTCGTCATTGAAATATACCCAGATCAGTTGCCAAAGCAACGAAAATCAGATTCGTCTCCACAGTCTAGCAATGGAATACACCAATATGATCCGAAGGCGTCCAAACATAATCGTGGCAACAAAGATGGTGCTTATAGTCACCCACAACGAGCGAAGCGGAGCATTGCCAGGAGTGATTTGAGCATGCAAAATCGCTATGAAAACATTTCCGGCAGTAGAAATGAAAACCATCAAGCCGATGTTCATTATTCTGCCCACAATCAGGATTCTGATTCAGACCACATCGCACCACATGCAAAACCAACCCACCTTGTTTATTTGATAAAAGTGCAAGAAAGTGGACACGAGCTCGGAGACAGGACTGTCTACATGGTAAGTGGATTTTACTGGAATGATGCTCATATATCACGCAGGATTTTTCAGGAATCAACAGTCAAAAAGTTAGTACATAGTATGTACGAAAGTACAAATGAAGTTTGGAATAATTATAACTTTAACGGTCATGATGTGTGGTTAGCACCATCAGTTTTACACGAATCGTAAATAGTTCAACCAATAGTTCCAATTATCAAAATTCATCGCATTTATTAAATATAACATCTTTACAAATGTAAACTGATTGATTGATTTAGCTATATTATGGAGACTTTCATCCCTTGGCTGGTTCGTCTCTCCAGATAAATCTAAAGTCAGCAATTGTATGCCGCAGCTGCTTCCTTCTAACGTCTAGAACATCTTAAGCGGTTAAAACATCAAAAAATTCATGGCTCACCGATAGTTAGACATGCTATGAAAGCAAAGTAAAAAAAAAGCTGCTGTAAATGCAAGCAAGTTAGAAACTGTTTTTTGCTCAAAATAATAAAAATAACTGGATAATTTCATTATATTATAAGGATTCAATTTATAAAACGGACTAGAGCTTTGATATTTGATGAAATATCTTAAATTTCTTGTTCTTCGTTTTGAACTTATCTCACCCTCTAGAACGATTGACACTCCCAAATGACTCACATAGGCGTAAAAAGACCAAATTCCTGGCCATAAGCCGAACTTTTTTTTCTGGTAATTTTCAAGCCTGGTATTTTTTGAAGATGAATGAAGTGAGGAGGTTAGAAGCAAAGGGGTGTAAGTGACAAAAACTCACTCTCGAGCAAATGAGGTTTAAAGTTTTTCACCAACTTTTTATCCCATACAAAATGTATGAAGTTTCAAAATAAACCCAATTTTCTCCGATTTATTGTAATTTTTATAATCATCGTAATAATAATCTTGAAAAGTTTCTGAAAGCTTGAAATCTGAAGAATTTTTTGATATGCTCAGCCCAAAATCGACAAAATGATCACTTACACCCCTTTTAATCTGGGCCCTCAAGTATTACTTCACATGATCAATCCAATCCAATAAAACATTTTGGAATGCATATTTTTTTAAAAACAACCCAAGTAACCATGCTGTTGAAGCTGTACGTATTGCATATGCAGGGTGTTAGGTTCCTGAGTGCAAACTTTTTTAAGGGTGATAGAAGACCATAAATGGTGGAAAAAATTGTTCTACGCATGTGGTCAAATCTCAACCGTTGCGTAGTTATTGAACTTCCCATGTTTTTGACTATTATTGCCTAAACTGGCCATAACTTGTGAATGGTCAAACTTATCGCAGTTTTTTTACCCTTATTCGAAAGATTATTGAATTTTCTATCAAATGGCATCTTTGAACCGATTGGTTCAGTTAAATAACTAAGTTTTCTAGAACAAATATCCAACTCGCGTCCGATTTCGAAATCCTAGGTTTCATTCGAAAGAAAATAAGTCAAAGTAACTTTGAACATGGTTTTGGTGAAAGTTTTTCAAAAATATTTGTATGCAAACTTAATCCAAAGTGGCCAAAATTTCTAAAAAATGGATATAAACTTACGGCAGTGTCGTAAGAAATTGGGTCGACCAAATTTTAAGATGAGAGCAGCAATATAACCTATTTTCTATTGGCTTTCAACTCCTTTTTACCAAAATTAGCTCAAAAATCTAGAAAAAAAGTTATTAGGTAAATTAACTCTTGATGAAATCGACCAAAAGTTTGGGGTCACCCCTCAAAATGATGTATCGGCCAAAAGTTTGGGGTCACTTTCGTAAAACATGGAAAATTGGTTTGGTGATATCTTCGTCATCTATAGTACAATTTTAATTCTTCTAGGCTCATTTCAAAGATAATTAACTAAATTTACGTCTGATGTCTTTAATTTTACGTATTCAACGATTTTTATATTTAAAAATGTTATGTAAAGCAAACACATTTCACACCAATTCCAAAATATGGAGCAATTTTACGTTAAGTTTTAGCATGTAAATTTTAACATATATGTGTGGTTCAATGTCTATGCAGTAAGTACCATTCATTATGTTTCAAGCAAGCCAAGAAGAATTAAAATTGAATGAAAATTGACAAAGATATCAACAAATCACTTTTCCATGTTTGACGATTGTGACCCCTAACTTTTGGCCAATACAGTCGACTCTCCACATGTCGATGTTCTACATCTCGATATCTCTCCCTATCTCGATGGTTTGGTCGGTCCCTTCAATCTGCATACATGTTACCTTTCTACATGTCGATATCTCCTTATCTCGATATCTCTCTATCTCGATGCGAACTCGTTCGTTTTTGTTCGAGATTTTCTCTCCATATGTCGATGTGCCCGTTTTTACAGGTTGCTAGATCTCGTTTCTTAGGTGCAAAACATTCGGGGAAGGTGAAGTGACATCTGTTTGTTGACAGTTTTTCCTAGTTACGGACGATTTTTCAATCTAGTGTGCATTACAAATTTGTTCTTGAGTTCGATCTCTCCCTATCTCGATGGTCCCTTCAATATCGAGATGTAGAGAGTCGACTGTACATCATTTTGAAGGGTGACCCCAAACTTCTGGTCGATGACATCAAGAGTTAATTTACGTAATACCTTTTTATCTAGATTTTTTAACTAAGTTCGGTAAAAAGCAGTTGAAAGTTGATAGAAAATAGGTTTTATTACCGCTCTCATCTTAAAATTTGGTCAACCCAATTTCCAGCGAAACTGCCGTAAGTTATATTCATTTTTTTGAAAATTTGGCAACATTGGCTCAAGTTTACATACACACATTTTTCAAAAAGCTTCATTTAAATCATGTTCAAAGTTTCTTTGACTTATTATCTTTTGAATGAGACCTGGGGTTTTGAAATCGGACGCAAATTGGCGGAGATATGGGCCTCAAAAAATGATTTGAGGGGGTGATCCCAAACTTTTGATCGGGAGTGTAAGTGATCAAGTGATCAACAAAATCAAACATTAGAAGTCAAAACCTATTTAAACATCTTTAAAAGTTTCGGAATACTTTTCGAAGTAGCACACTTACTAAGAGGTCCAATACTTGTTTCAAAAATATAAAACTTGTAACATTGGCTTGCGCAAGGAAATCATTAAAGATCGAAAAAAATTATCAATGTTACCCCGGAT